>NC_056468.1:23717230-24017230 GCF_008729295.1 Plectropomus leopardus | reverse complement strand
ATTCACTTTTTGAGACAGATGCTTAAATCTGTGCATGTGCACACACATGTTGGCTGGTCTTGTCTTAAATTAAAAGTGTGTCTACTCGTATAATCGCTAACTGAAGGATCTTAAAGAACATTGCCACCACCAAAAAAAGGTAGGCTGCAACAATATCTCCCCTAATTACTGGAATATTTCCCCTTGTTGAACGTTGTTTTCTTCACAAGTTTCTTGATAAATGATGACTCGAATAAGAAACCACTTTGACATTTTGTTGAAGGCAAACTAAGATGATAACTGGATGACCTTTAACCTAATCTATACCATCTACACAGCTGCTGAACAGTTCAGTTTCAGTAATATGGACTGGTATCGCCACCTGCTGGTCATTCAGAGAGAGACCTCTTTCTTGATTCACAACTAGTCTCAACATGTTGAATAAACTCATGAGTCATGACTCCAGCCTCACGCTCATGACTCATCAACCAGTCCTCTATGTCCTGTGTTGTTATTCCCCAACAGCTGAGGTTACTTCATAAGTCAGAAAAATATTGTTTTCCAACCATGGTGCATGTGAACAGGGGAATACATAAATAGAAAAAAAGGATACAAAAATAGAAAGAGTGAGTGAAGTTTGCCAGTGAAAACAGTAATTGTGACAGGACTTTTTAATATCAATTTCTACATGCCAGTCAGGATTTTTCTTAGTTGATCTTGTAATTATTCTTGTTTTTATGGTTCTCTTATAACATATATTAACATGTGTTTTAGTCCTTCCTTGTTGGAACTTTATTTTGTGTTCTTCCTGTGTTTTATATTGCTTGTGTAGGAGTTGCATAGTTTGATTTTGACTTTTTGTTCTATATTTTGTGTCTTTAACTTATGTTGCTGCCTGTCTTGGTCAGGACACTCTTGAAAAAGAGGTTTTTAATCTCAAGGGTTTTTTTCTGCTTGAGTAAAGGTTAAATAAATAAATAAACAAATCTTTACTGAACAGTTTGAATTTACAGAATTTAATGTACACATGAGTACATGAGTAGAATGTCGTGTCTTTTACAGCTGTATGCAGTTGGCAGTTTAGGTAAGAGGATGGGGAAAATCCCGGGCTGGCTGTGAAAATCCCAATAGAGGTTAAATTAGAAACAGTCTTCCCACATGATCCTGAGTGAGGCACCTAACTTTAAAAAAAAAACTATACTAGGGAAAAGCTTTGCAAACAGCTCCAGACTGTGGTTGTAGTGGTAGGTCCCGAGCACTAATCTGTCTGTGAAAAAGTCACTAAAATGTTACTGTGGGACTGTTTAAGGACACTTTCGTGGCTACAGAAAGTTTATGGAAGCCGAGAAGAGCGTTTCAAACAAAGTTGCATAGCTGTATAAAGATGACTTCTCAAGTAAATCCTGTAAACAGTTTAAATGTTATCCAAACTACCATGAGGTTACCAAGGCCTCATGGGAGTTTGATTTTAAAGGGTATAAGAAAACTTAAATAGTATTAAATTTAAAACAGCCAATTGAAGAACAATGCATGGATAGGGAGAGTAAAATGCTGAATTTGTAAAAAAAAAATTGCAAATGATATATGATAAATAAGCATAATGTTTTTTTATCATAAAAAAGTGGAGAAAATAACTGTGAAATTAGTTATTTGGATAAGTGTTAAGTGAATTATTTCCGCTACAATATTCACAGGAAATCATTCACTTAACACTTATCCAAATAACTAATTTCACAGTTATTTTCTGCACTTTTTGCATTTGGGTTAATTGTACACATTTGCTCTGTACTGTTATGTATTGAATATTTAAAATATCCATTAAAGAAATGTCACTTAGTCAGGGATTGTCTGTCGTCAGCCAACTTTGTCTCATTTACATGTAAGTTCAACATGTGTGTTGAATGGTCAACAGCTTCCTCAAGTTGAGAAATGAAGTAAAGTTAAGGATAAACATGTATTCTTCTATTCCTTCATCAATAACAAAGATAATTCTTGGTTATTCTGATATATAAAAAGTTTATTATTATAGATGTCCAGACATGTCTTATACATTAAGAGTTCAAATGTACAGAAGAGCTACAATCATTTAAGCGTATTTACATTTAATTCTCAGAGTACATCAAATATCAGTGCATTTGCTCAACATGATCAACACTTAAAATCTCATTGACTGTTGATTATAAACAAAAAGCAGTTCCAATACCATTTAGATTCCATTTATCACTGATAGTAACGTAAGAAATACACAAAAAAAGACAAAAATGCCTCACTGACAAAACAGGTCATTACATTTTTGAGTATATTTTTACTGCAACACGGTTTACTGAGCAAATATATCAAACCCCTTATCCTGTGCACTCAGGTGCTACGGTATCTCAGACATGTTTAAAAGGTAAGATCTGTCCCATGAGGTTGAAAAGGAGATAGTGGGGGTAGACTGGGGTTGGCTAACAAAGACACAGTTAAGGGTTCAGTGGCCTTTTTTATATTCTGCAGACATTTTTCTTGCTTTACTGTACAACATAAAAACATAGCATTCCAAAATTAAAAGAAACATGGATACCCTTGTTACAAGGGAAATACTAACAAACTTTACAAGTCTAAATGGCCAAATGTCCTGCAATGGCTTAAGCATTACGGTGGTCAAACAACCACTTTGATCAAGCTTTATGAGAATCAAGCAGCCTATATTCTACTATGCAATGGATTTTTCTGGCTAGTTCTTTTCACAATAATTTACTACGGGAGAGTCATTCACGAGCAGCATGTGTTTGGATCTGCTGGAGGTGAGTCAAACAAAGCTCCCCCTAGAATTTGGTGATAAATAATAATGCCATCAAGTGATACTTCTCTTTAAGTAATCTACTGCCAGTTTATTATTTTAAAAAAAATTCCTGCAGTGGCGCCAGCCAATTTACAAATTTTGGTCAGCGGCAGTAGTGTAAATTTCAAGTAGTTTGCTGAAATGTGGAAATATCTCTCCAGTTCTTTTTACCTATTGGAACAAATAAACCAGAACAAAGTGCAAATAAAGTAACAGTAGTACTTGAGAAGGCTGTTAAAGGGGAAAAGTAGGGACAGACACCGATCCCGTATCCTTATGATTACTGTTAAGTTCCCTTTGTCCTTGTGTAAGTTTAAGCTTCCCTCTGGTACCTAAAACATTAGGAATATGGCTCCCTCTGCTGGTTATATCGATCAACAGCTCCCTACTACATCTCATCTGAGCGACGCTGCTGTAATATGACAGACGGCGGGTTCCGGTCTATCCAGTTATCCTTGGATCCTGCGACCTCATACGCTACTGCAGCTTCAATGGTTCCTTCCTGTAAAGCGCCTACTCCGCCCGCCGGCCCCGGCTTCATCTCTGCAGCCTGCGCGGGGCTGGGGAAGTCTGCCGAGGAGTTGCTGTTGACACCTGTCTCTGAGTCAGGCTGCTCCACTCTCTGGTAGTCGGGGGTGTGATTCTTCTGACCGCCGGCGAAGATGGCTTTGGTGTTCTCCACCTCTGCTTGGGGCACGAGGAGAAGCTCCTCCTCCTCAGGCTCAAGGTAGGCTATGGCATCTGTGCTTTCTAGTGGCAGGGAGCGCAAAGTCCGGGAGATGACTGCAAAAATGAACAATAAATGGTTACCAGAGATTCACTAACATAAAAGTAAAAAAAAAAGAAAATCAATAGAAATCTCAACAAAACTCAACAAAGTCTCTTCATCACGCCGGATTTGCAATTATACACTTTAGAACTGAGCGCACATGATGCCCCCGTGTGTGATTTATTTTCATTTATTTAACCTATATTTGAGAGCAAACTCTCCTTTACAAGGACGCCCTGATTACATCAAAACAAAATGCACTGATAAAACGTGACAAGTGAGGTAGACATTAAAGTGTGCATTAAAAGCAAAGATATACATTAGGCATGTGTTTTCTACATCAACACATACTCCAAAAACATCAGCACAGTTTGAGATAGCGTGCCGGCGTTCTGGCAGCCAAAGACGGGCGACAGGTATAGTTTTCTGTCCATTATATGGCAGTTTGTCTCCTCCTCTGCTCGGAGGGTACTGACCTCACTGACATTTTCAGCTGCTGACTGTTTTTCTTTGAGTTAGCTGCTAACTAGCTAGCTGCTTTTAAAATCTCCCAGCGGTGAGTCACACACATAACATGTCAAAACATCATGTTCATTTTGGGTAAGGTCTCATCCTGCTGGCTGTGCCTTTTTTACACAGACGTTGATACACCACTGTTACTATCTGTTGAGAACTTAAACGCGAGACAACTCTGTCCCCCAATCCCACAATCACACCTTTAATACAGGCTGGCGAGGTGGAATAACAGCACGACATTACCGCCTTCAACAGGCAGAGTAACAGGAGCTATTGTCTACCCGACCGTACTATCTTGATGATGAATCCAACAAAATCTGGGTACCAAAAACACGTCTACAGAGGTATTTTATTTGAGGGTAACTCACTGGAGGAGGGTGTGTAGATTTCCTTCTGTTCTCTGTTCCCACCAAACGGATTGACTGACGGGAAGATGATGAGACAGAAAGAGAGCAGGAACACCTGAAGGACAAACCCAAGACGAGAGTGAGCAAAGGACAATAACTGCCGCATGACAAGGAAAGACTCGCTTAATACAGGAAAAATAATCAGAGGAGAAAAAGAAGACAATTAATTTACCATAACACAAGTGCTGGTTGTGCTGGCCTTCATAGTCGACATCTTCACCATCGCCTGGAGCTTTCTCAGCTGCTCTATCAAGGAGCTGTAACAACCAAGAGGACACATTTTATGTAACAGCTGTCAGCAGATTCGAGAACACTTTCTAGATACTTTATTTTAATTACTAATGCAGAAGTAATATCTTAGTGTTCTTACACGTTCTGTTTCTGGAGCATCTGGACTTTCTTCTGTAGTTCCAGGTTGTGCGCAGTACAGATGGCAACCCTGTGATAATTCAGTAATAAGTATATTTATCCAAACAAACAATTCTGATAATTTTCAAAAATCAAAGACAAACAATAAATCACTGCCAAAATAACAAGTGACATGGAGCTGTGCAGGCAAAACGGTTTCTCAGTTCTTGAAGTCGTCCCTGCAATGTGTGTTCATGAGCTTAACAGAGCCGCTACAACTCCTTATTTATAAAAAAAAACTTTAAAACGATTAAATTCATCAATTAGTTGACTACAGAAAATGATCTGAAAACAACTTTGATAAGACCATCATTATTATATTTCGTGCTACAGCTAACTATGATGCCATGCTATCTGATCATGAATGTATTTGAATGCTGATCAAATGAATTACAGGTGGAACTTGAGGAACACTATGAATATAAGATATTCTTAAAAAACTGCCATTATATTGGTCAAGTGAATAAAAAATGTGCAAGGAATTGGTCCCTAGATTAAGTGCCAATACAGAGTAGCGTAGAGAAAGCTCTGTGGACAGATGGCTGCTATCCTAAAAACAGATGCAGAAGCATTTTTATCTGTGTTAAAGAATTTAATAAAGAGAATTCAATTTTCATTTATAGTCGCCTCATCATCTCACCTGTTTTCCAGTCCGTCAACATAAACCTTCTTCTTCTTGCGGCTCTCCTGAGCAGACTGCTTGTTGCGGATCTTCCTCCTGACCCTCTTCAAGGTCCTTTCCTCGGCCTAATACACAGAGAGGAGGCGTTCACCACAATGCTGACATGACAGATGACGATATTTATATAACAGCCTTGAGCAGCTGTGCCGCAGACAGACAGAAAATCCATGTTGAATTAAAAAAGCTATCATACCAAGATACAAAACAAAAACATCCATTTCTTGCCAATAAAAATAACAATGTTCAGTTTTTAATCTAAAAAAATTGCAACAAAATGAACATTTGATGTACCAGCAGCAGATGTTCTTATTCAGAGAAGTTTACAAGCTGCCGATCAGCTCAAGTAAATACATTTTTTTGGCATAAATTACCTTTGTGAGAGGCATGTGTGTGGGAATAGTTACTCCCTCTTTTCCCAAAAGCCGCTTCTCCTCCTCAGTAAGGACAATTTCTTTAAACTGGAACTAAAGAGAGATACAATTTTACTCACTTGTATTAGATAGTACCACATTTGCAGCGTGCAACATGCAAAGAACAGGTAAAGAAAAATCTTTCCAATCATGTTACAAACATAAATGAGTCATATCAAATGAAAACTTTCACACAAACTCTACAGTTTGACAAAAAAAAGAAAGAAAAAAAAATCAGGAAAACTGGGAAAACTGACCTGGTCTGTTTTGTTGGCTTGAGTTGAATCCTGTGTTGAGTCCTCTATGGCTAAAGTGCACGGCAGCTCGTCTGTGATGTCCTCCTCCATGGCTTCACTCACCAAGTCATCTGATACAAGACAAACAGATTTAAAATGAACTTAATCTGCCACACCGATCTGCTCGGCAAGTAAGTGCGTCATCGTTGATTATGTATGCAGCAGCTCTCACACAAAATGTTCTCTAAATCTGGTGTTTTTGTAGGGATTTAAGTGGATATCACACAGCTGAGTGGATAAGCTTTAAATATTCCAGTTTCTCAGTCTATAGAACTCACAAATGACATCTGAATCAGAGAGTTTTCGGATGTAACATACCCAGATCAATGAAGACGTCTGTATCTGGCTTCTCTGCCCTCACACTCTGCAGGGCATCCATGTCCCTGCCTCCGCTCTGCAGCAGAGAATAGCTATGATCCGCCTGGACTGTCAGGACATCCAGGCTCTCTGTGTGCAGCTCTCCTGGGGCCATGGCAGGGTCCGAGTGCACCGGGCTGGGCTCGGAGTAGCTGGGACTGGGCACAACGTCACTGTCGCTGCCCTGGGGACTCGGGCATCCTGGGAGGTTGTTATTTCCAACTCCAGTGCTGCTGTCGTCTGAAATGCCGCTGTCGCTGCCCAAGGGAGAATGAGAGGGACAGAAAGTCTCCATGTTGTCCTCTCCCTCTAACAGGCTGGACAGAAAGTCTTCAGTGTCCATCCCTGTCAGCATCTGGGAGAAAATAAAGCTGTGTTAGCTACACAGAGTTTGAAAATACACAGAAGAAGAATTTTGAGTAATCCAAAAATAAAAAGAAAAGATGAGGGTACATCCTGTCTTACATGGCAATTTATCCAACTTCATTAGTTTATTCATGTTCCCTACATGCTACGGACAAGTGGGATTTAAGACTTTTACAGATTCTTCTTTTTTTTAAAAAAGATTATTATTATAATTATTTAATCTATTATCATTTAATTAACCTTTTTTCAGTAGCCAATATTGAAGGAAAAAAACATGAACTGATATCAATTACTTAAGGTTGGGGAGAATTTTATTTTAAAAGTAAATAGCTGAAACATATAACATGACTTTTTGGTGATGTGAATGCAAGAGAAACTCAGTACTGCTATTATTATTATTTCTTTAAAGTTACCCATTATTGTGAGCTTTTGCAATGCAATGTCAGAAAAGACACACTTTAATAAGCAGTTTTACAGTTTAATAAACTGTAATCCTACTTCCCATGTCTGAGCATTTTTAAGACTTCTGAAAGATTGATTCAATACATTTCAATTCAAGTTAAGGCCTTATATTTAGATTAATGGATTAAATGCCTTTTAAGACTTTTTAAGCATCCGCAGGAAACCTGTTTATATTTCTTTTCTGTGAATGAAGTCTTACATCTTGCTCAGACAGCCAGGATTCAATGAGCCCGTTCTCATCAGGAAATAGTGGCTCAGTACATCCGTCCTGTCCACTGTGGAACAGCAGCCCCAACAGCTCTGTCCCATCCATGTCTGGGAGGTCGTCAGTGCTTGACATCTGTAAAAACAGCATGTGGATCACTGTCAGCTGTTTGCAAACACGGTCACCAGCAAAAGTGAAAGTAGAAGCCACCCCTGATTCACTTTCATGTGGTGTTTCACCTTGCTATATTTGTGTTTTTCAGCATCATTTCTCCTAAATGCATGCTACAGGGCTAACAATCGTACCTTTTAATAAAGCCTTACCTCACCTGAGTACTGTGGGTGTACACGCTCATACACGCTAGTGGGTCATAAGGTAACTGAGAAGGATAACTTCTGCATGAGTCTATACTTTGATTTTTAAAATCGTGCATAGTATACCTTTAACCAAGGCATTTATGTTTATATAATTTTAGTACAATAACACAAGTATTATACCAGACAAGACACTGTCTGGGATGTTGGGTCATTTATTTTTCTCATAGGCTGCATAACAGATTTGTAGGGCTGCAACTAATGATTTATTTCAGTGAACTATTGGGTTGATAAAAAAACAACAATTCCATTTCTATTTAAGAGGCTGGAATCTGAGAATTTTGACTTTTTTCACTTTTATTTTCTTTTTTCGCTATTATTTATTTTCTAAGACACTTACCTGGCAAAATGCCCTCTCATTGTAAATTTACAGAAATATCTTTGAACTAACATAACATAACATTTTAGTCAATCTGTAATAGAATCTGGACAGTATTACAGTTATACGTTTATTTATTCGTGTCAAAGGACAACAGAAAAATAGATTAAAAAAGAGTGATTGTCAGTCTAATTGAGAGAACTTGGACACCTTTCTAAATGAATCTGCCTTTTTTAATATAGATGGTTGGATTTTTTGTTGATGTTTCTTTCTTTCTTCCCTTTATTTTTCCTATTTTAATTATTGTCATCATCATCTTATCATCACTATTATTATTGCTATTATTATTATTATTTATTTGTATGCTTGTTTTAATCTGGGATGTATTTGAGTATGTGGAGAGCACTGTAATGTCATTTCTTTTTTTTAATAGAGTGATGGTCTACAAACAGTAAGTGACTGATTTTCTGGGCTCTGCTCTGCAGCTCGCCCCTCCATGTGCAGGCTTCAGGTGCATGTGGATGTTGTTTAGACTGTAAGGAGTGTAATGGCCTCTGCAGCCACAATATTTAGTATCTTAAGTATGACAGATTAAACTTCCACGTTACTGAGTCAATAACACGTATCCTTAAGTGCCATGTTGACAGTTGCATGTTGCATCATTGCTCCGCTCCCATCATGACCTCATCTCATATGGAGCCCCGCCCCCCACACACGCCTTTGTCACGAGATGTGAATACAATATCAAGTGTCAAAACAAATAAGACACATAGTTAAACCCAGGAAAAGACTAGTTCTGTGCAGGAGTGCATGTACAGGTAAAAGAGCAAAAAAACAAACCCAACAACAACAAAAAAACGAATGCAGTCCGGATGTAGGTGGCCTTTGTTGTCTGGCAAAATAAAAGCATGGTGTTGCAGCATTTCACACAAGTCACAACCAAGCTGACCTAGTTAACGTGGCACTGAGAACACGAGCCATATAGAAATCCCGAGCTCGTTGTTTTAAAGAGCAGAAAAAAACGACTGCATTATATACTCCAATGGCAGAAACAAGGAAATGCCTCCACATCGACGAGCCGGCTGGTGTTAGCTTAATAAACCAGTCATGATCTTTATCACTACGAGGGCGTGGTCCCTCGTGACATTAAACACACAGAGAAAAAACAGTAAATACAGTTAATGCCGACGTTTTCTTACCGTTAGATGACAGCAGATAAAATATCTTTCGAGTGAGTGTGTCCCGGTGTCTCTTGGTTTCTCCACTCAGCGTTTCTTCACCGCTACAGTCGACCGTCACAGCTCTTCCTCCCGAAACCACCTTCCAACGAGGCAAAAATTGCGTCATCACGTAAAGGCGGACATGAGTACGTGCAATGGTACGTAATCTTAAGAAAAATGGTCTTGGTGCTTCTGGGAATTGTAGTATGGTATCCAACCATGTACGGTACTCATGATTTTTCTGTTTTCCACATACACATAAGTGACTGCAGCAAAATACAGCAAATTAAAATACAAAATGCATATCCAAAATTATAATAATTATTAGAGGTAGTATAAGTTTTGTCCTTTTGTCTTTTAAACTGATTTTCATGTGTCTACTAGGTTGTTTATAGGCTATTGTTTGTGCTTTTACTGTGCTATTTGTATTTATTTATAATCTGTGCTGTAATGTAAAAGTACTAATACTTTGTTACAGTGCTTAAGTATTTTTTGGAAGTTTATGTACTTTATTTGGCTTTTTATTTTTCTGTCAAACTTCGCTTTTACTCTTACTCCAATATATTTCCTCTAAACATTTACTCACTACAAAAGAGGAAAGGAACGGAGGATGGGATGGACAGACAAATGATAAAATTAATATTATTATTATTTCATTACCAGTGTGGCCTTTCTTTATTATGCTTTTGTCTTTGTTTATTATTTATCATGTGTTTTCCTGTGTTATCTTTATAGTTTTTGTTTTTTTTTTTAAAAAATGTTTTTAATTGTACAGCACTTGAGTCAATTGTCATTTTTCAATGCGTTTTATGAATAAATGAATGACTCCTTCAAATTTATGTAGTTATATTCACCAGTTACATGCACCAGTACTTTTTTCTTCCTAATTCCAAACAAATGGGCTTGAAAACCAAACAAAGTGGTGACAAATGCTGTTCCTTTCCAATAACCACAAAAAATATGCCAAAGTAACCAAACAATAACAAAAATCTTTATGTGATGCTCCCAAAAATCTTCAAAATTCAAACAATTTATTTATGTAAATAATTTATTCAATGTATAAAACTAAGTCACTTAAATGAACAACAAAGTGTTGAAATCAGCAAATTGTGCTGTGGAGGAGTTGAAGATAAAAAAGCAAAAGGCAAAGATGTAGAGTGGATGTCGGTTGAAGGAAGGAGAGAGCAATTTAAACATCTTTCCCAGCTTTTAAACCCTGCACGGCCCAGGTGAGCATAATCAAGGCAACGACGCTCCCACATCAGCACACTGCCTGACAAGGTCAGCCAGGACATGGGTGTCACAGATTACTATAAAAATAACATACTGAAGAGTCTGCATGAACTGCATTATGTTGTGATATTTTTCTGTTAAATTAAACAAAATATTTGCAAAAAATATGGTAGCAAAGTACCAGAATACACCTCTAGAGCATACTTTTAAAATGATAAAATGTACACACAAGCAGCTTTCATAAATATTTCATTAAAAAAGACTGATGCATTCGGATTTTAAATGTATTTTAATGAAGACATGAGCATCAACATGGCATCAGATAATTTTAAAAAACTAATTACTGAAAGTCATACTGAAATTGTCAAACTGAAAATTGATTTTGCCACATGAACAACCAAAAACGTTGGTGTTTTAAATGGATGTATTTGTAGAGTAATGACATTTATTTTCATTTCAGGAAAAACAGAGTGAGGTCATTCATGTCAGTCAGTCAAACAGCAGGAACATCTCACAGAGATACATCACATAAGAAGGTTAGATCTCTATTCATGTCATCACAAACATTAAGGAGTATAATGAAACCAGTCTGGCTGATTCTGTAACATGATTAAAAAAAACTAAGGCGTGGAAGAAAAGTGCATTTAAACATTAAAGACACTGTTTTTCATGTACTGACTGCATGTTTATTGTTTCAGCATAATGCTGTAAATTTCTAACTCTTTTCTTTAGGCTTATGCTACATTGATTTCTCAAGGTGTTTATTGGTGTCCCAGCACAACAGAGCATAGAATGTGTATTGGCTATAAATATCCGGCTGCCTGCATGATGCAAATTAAAAAAAGTTTGCCATCTCATCATCATTATGTTTACTCAAATAATTTATATCATAACATTTCCAAATCTCATGAGTATTGCAGTATCAGAGCATTACAGGTCCATGTCCCAGTCAAAAAGGGAGACAATAATGTTTCACCGGCAACAACATTCTCACAGAGACTAATATCACTTACTAGAAGAAAGATACTAAAGTAAGAAATCCCAGATTTCAGAAGCGGAGTGGGGTCACATACCATGATTTCAATTTAAACTGCTGGACTGAAAAGCACTTTTTTGAAATTTTTATTCCTAATGAAATCCATGCAATCTCATCCCAGGCGATAAAGTCAATTAATTTCCAGAGCGAAGCGGAGCATTTTGTCACAGAATCACACAGAGTTTAGATGTGTGCCTTAAACTACGATACACTTTTAGCCTTTCCTTTTTACTGCTTGTAGCTGGTCCGGCTACCTTTGTGACCACAGGAATGCTCTCAACAGCCCGTTTCTTGTGAGCACGGTGCAGCAGGATCCTGTAGACCCCTGTGATGGAGCTCCTGCAGTCTTTCCCCTGGTTGTTGAGGATGTGTTCTAAGGTGATCCCAAGTGTCTCCAGCGCTGTTTTTACCTCCACCTCTTCCTCCAAAAGCTCAGACGGATCACTCTCTGCTAGGTAGGATGGGTCTAGTTTAAAGGGCTCCATGGCACGTGGGAAGTCCACAGGGAGCAGCCACTCGCAGCTCATCATCTGCTCCACTGTAAAGCGGTCAGTCGGTATGGGCTGGAGGATTCCCCTGATCAGCCTCTGGCATGCCTCTGGCACCCATGAGGGCATGACATAGGCCCCCTCCAGGATGCATCGCTTCAGTTTGGCCACAGTGTCAGCCCTGAACGGCATGGTGCATGTCACCATGAAGAACAGCATCACCCCCAGGGCCCAGATGTCCACGAAGACGCCAACATAGTGCTCATCCCGAAAGAGCTCGGGCGCAGCGTAAGGAGGAGAGCCGCAGAATGTGTTGAGTGTCTCGCTGCGTCTGCTCAGCGTGCTGAAGCCAAAGTCTCCCACCTTGACACAAGAGCTGCTGGTGTAGAAGACGTTTTCTGCCTTCAGGTCACGGTGGATGATGTTGTTTTCATGCTGTGGGAGAACAAGGAGAATTATGAAAGAGCCAAATACTTTCACCAGTGTGATGTGGAAATTTGAAGCCGCCAGTGCACAGACACTGAGAGTTGACTTTTTAGTGAAGGAACAGACATCTTGAGTCCAGCAGTCACACTTTTGAAATGAACACTATTTGCATTTTCGTACTATCTGGGTTTTCAATAAGGTTTAAGAATTTAAGAATTCTTAACCTGGTAATCAAGCTTTAGATCAGACACAAATAGTTAAGAATTAAAAGAATATTTTGTTTAATCGGTCACCAAGTTTTGATATTTCAGGATCCTCTCCTACTCACAGATGATTTTTTAATATGTTGGTGAGTTTGAAGTCCAAGTAATCTTTTCTTTTACTCATTGTTAGTTGGTCCTGTGATGCATCAAATCCAGCAGTGTTTAAGAAGTCTGTACTAACAGAAAATGTCATAGGAGATTAATTAAATAAGGAGAGTAGACAAAATTTTAATGACCTTCCCTCGCTAAATCAGGTCATTGTAGCAGCAAAGAATATAGATAAACATACATATCATTACCATTATGTAGCAGACAGCATAGGTTGTCATCGTAATGGTTCATATTGCAGTTATTTGACTAATCTCATATAAATTACATTCATATTGTTTTCTGTTACTTAAACATACCACATCAATACAAACATGTATGCACTGACCATGTGTTTAACAGCAGACAGGATCTGAGCAAAGACAATCTTGCTGTCAGTGTCAGAAAGTTTCCCCTCTGTTGTAATCTTGGTGTAGAGCTCCCCTCCCCCTGCGTACTCCATTACCAGGTGTAGACGTGACAACGTCTCCACCACCTTAAGAAGAGAAAGGATGAGCAGAAGGTCAGAGTGCATTAGCAAGACGTATATCCAATGTCAGGGGCCGAATATAGAGATCATTGTGGAGGCCCCATGGGATCACATGAAGTTCATTTAAATCAATGTGAGTGTGTGTATGAGCCGGACCTCATAGAGGCGTATGATGTTGGGATGGTGTAGCTTCTCCATGCTGGAGATCTCTCTGGACAGCAGTCTCTGGGTCTTCTGATCCAGCTTAGTTTTGTCAAGGATCTTTATGGCCACTTTGTCTAATGATGGAAAGGGAGGAAATTAACCCTTTAAAACCTGAATTAGCATTTCTCACCTCTAAAATGCGATTTCTTTCAAAAACATGGAGAAAAAAAAGGCAATCAGCAACTTGGTATGACGTTTGATGCAAATTGCAAAAAAATAAAAAGTAAAATGAAAAAAAAATAAATGGTGACCAGAAAATGACCACTACAAACTACTACTACCCTAACCCAAATGAATAAAGGAAAAATACAGACAAAACTATATTTGTAATGATATTAACAAAAATTTTTAAATTAGATTGCAAAAATATTACTATATAATATTAGTATTATTATTATTTTTCTTTATTATTTTTATTTTTTTGCCAGGTCATTTTCTGTGTTTATTCCATTACTTTTCTTTCTTTTTCTTTTTTTTCTTTTGCTAATTTTTGGTCATATTCCTACAGCATTTTACAAATAAAATTCAATTACAGTTTTTGTTAAGTTACTCATTACCTTCTTTCCATGTTTTTAAAAGAAATCAAGCCAATCTGCTCAGGTTTCAAAGGGTTAAGGTAAGAGATTATTGGAAAGAGTCAGTTGTAATTCATTTAAAAGCATGCAGAGAAATTCTTTAAAGGGGCATTTAATTTGAACAGAAATTTGCTCATGAAACCGAAATAAAAAACTCAACTTTGACTTTTTAAAATCAGAGTATAAGTGCTCCCATTGCATTCATCATCATTAAAAAGTCCCACTTTTATGAGAAATTATGCATGACATGTGTTACACAAATCATATGTAGCTAGGATAGAAAATGTGAGCCTGGTCACACCCAGCAAACGCAGAATTGCCCCTGAAGTCACCGAGCCTGATGCTCTCCTCTACATAATTTGATGGAGGATTAGCTGCCCTCAGAAAACCAATTTTCTTGATTATGTTCTCCCAGGGGGTCAATTCTCACTTTAAGCCTCATCTGTAAAGGCTAGTCGCTTTCGTAAATGAATAAAAATTGCTCCTTTTTTCCATAATACTGCAGTGACTGCAGGTCTGAGCAGATATGGAGGGTGGTGATTAAATATGACAGGAGCACAGAGTGCTGAGGCAGCTACATTATCCTGGTATCAAATTTAACCCTCTGAAACCTGAGCATATAGGTTTGAATTTGTTTAAAAACATGGGGAGAAGGCAATAAGCAACTTAACAAGCCATGGCCCAAAATAAAAAATAAATAAGAATAAGAAAATTACCTGAGACATATGTGCACCAAAAAGATAAAAATAAATAACACAAATATGTATTTATTTGATATCCTTTATTATTTCTTTCTGTAACATAATTTTAAATATAAAATTATTAGAATTATAAATAATGTTTTCATGACATTTTCCCAATATTTTGGATAGTTTTTTAACAATCTTCTCCTTAAAAAACAAAACAAAACAACATTTTTTTTTCTTGTCACCAATATCTTGCAATTTATGGGACATTTATGGGACATGCCAAGTTGGTCATTTGCTGAAGGTTCAAAGGGTTAACTTACCACCTTCAAAAGTGTGTTAAGAGGAGATTATAGTGCACATTTTAAGACTTACAGTCAATAAAGATTAAAATACTTTACATATATCAAATTCAAACAGCTGATATCTTTACTGTATTCTGTTAAATCTTTCATAAGGAGACGCTAAATAGACCTCAGGTAACTGAATACAGAAAAGTTCTTAAGAGGCAAAATGGTGTTGAGATATCTAATTGTGCGTCAGTATGCATTATTCAGGCTGGTATTAGGCTCCCTTTCAGCTGTGACATAGCTTTCAATAGGAGCATTCAAAATGCATCGCAGCTCATATTGTTTTTGAAGGGCTAAATGATACCACTTACACCCCCCCCCCCCCCCACACCCACCCCCCACACACACACACAGCATAGCACTCACATGCAGTAAAGAGAAGATAACACTAAAAACATAAAGCACTCACACACGCACACAAACGCAAATATACACACTCGATTTCATCCCTCTCTGTTGCCTTTGATGAGGCACGCAGCAATTTTAGCCGTCGCTAAGGAAACTGGAGATCTCTAATCAATCCATCTGTTCAAGGGCAGCAGACAGTCTGTCTCTGTGCGGCTGAATCAGCCCCCTGGCCAGGCACACATCGCCTTGTTAGTGAATTGCTACATAAGGACACACTTGTTGGTGCTGCAGCCCATTGATGGAAACAGCTCATCGGCCAAATTATCACTTAAATCCAATAAAAAAAACGGAGCAGAGAGCGAATAGGAGCTTACTTAAGATTCTTGACTTTACATGGATGTGTTTTGGCTTTTAGCAATGACTTTTATCACTATAATATGTTAATATTAACTCAGTATGATTGTCAGTCTTCAATGTTTTCCTGTACTTGAGTGCACATGTTTTAACGGTTATATTTCACTCATGTCCTGCACTTTCTTACCTTTGGTGAGCGCATGAATTCCTAGCTTGACATGGGAGAAATTTCCACAGCCAATCTCTCCGCGAATTTTGTAGAAGCCGATTCTTCTGCCCACTGTTAACTCACGGACCACCCTGAGAGCAGATTATATGAGAAAAGATGTCAAACTAGATATTCTTTATAGTGGAGCCACCACTGTAAAACTTAAACCACCTGGTGAGTAAAAAAAAATAAATACGAAAAAACCCTGATTTTAATATAACTTTCAGTGATCCTATTAAAAAGATGATTATTACTTCATCTTAGGATCCCTACCTTTCATCCTGGCACATATCCAGATTCAACCTTTCCAGTGGAGTGAGGCGGCGGATAGCGGCTCCCTCATCATCTGTGTTGATGTCCGAGCTGTCCTGACGGCTCCAGCGGGCGTACCTATGGCCACCAGTGACCACGGCTGTGCCTCCAACTGAACCGCAGACAGAGTCTCCATTAGACTCTCCGGTCTCGGTACCAGAAACTGAGATGCTCCCAGCAGTGCCAACTGCCCCCGGCACCCGGGAGACTGCTGTCCTGGCCCCGGCTTCAGCCCCTTCTGGGCTGCTCTCGGAGGGGCAGACAGCAGTCATCCTCCAAGGGACACCCAGGGTGGCGTGGGCTTAGCTCATGACTGGGGGTGGTGGAGGACTGGATGAGAAAAAATAAATTATTTTTTTGTGGCTTATTGCACAGGAACTGACATTATGCCAGTGCCTTTTAGACTCTCTCCCCTTCAAACTGAAACTGAACGGCATGATAAAAGAAATAAAACTGCTGTAAATATATGTTTGTTGCTGCTTTTATTTATCCCCTTGAAACCTGAATCAATATCAGTTTTCTTTTCTTCTACTGCCTGAAAAACAGGCAATGAGCAATTGCCTGGGGGGGGGGGTGACCAATCTTCAGGTAATTTGTTCTATTACCTGAAGATTGTTCTTGTTCTATATATTTATTTTAAGCCCACTCCTATATGTTCTATTTCCCTTCTCCAATCATATCATTTTATACATGGACAAGTTAAATATCCCGCAGCAGCTCAAAATACATTTTTTACACTATCATCATTTAATATCTTCTAATATAGAGCACATTCAAATGGGACAAAAACCTTAACTTACCTTCGGATGTGTGAGCCATTTAGACGGTGAATCATTTGAGTCCTTGTTCAAATCTCATAGCTATTCACACAACTGCGTCAATAAACAAAAGTTATCTTTTTTCCCCTGTGAATCAGCGAAATTGGACCGAACCTCCAGCATGTGGACCTGAGCACATCCTGCATCCAGAATTTCCCCAAACTGCTGCAGCTGCAAATGTCCTCTCCACAGTGCAATATCAGCTTCTCATCTGAAGCGGGAAGCAGTTGTAGTCTTGTTGAATTTTAAGAATTTCCTGTGGTTGCAGCTTTGATTCTCCTTATTTGTAGCTTTCAGAGATGATGAGGCTGAAGATCAGATTGGTCATGTGGACTCATGCTCACTGTTGTCTCTTGCTGGAGCGGTCTGCGGAGCTTTAAAGGGCTCTTTTGAGTCTCTAGGGTATTAATAGGCCACAGGTTGAGGAGGAGGGAAGAGGATCTGGATGGGGGGGTTGGAGGAGAGAGGTTGGACGGCTGATAGTGGGGGTCGCTTGGTGAGACACCTGAATGAAGCACAAGAGAGACACAAACAATGTGAATAATGGTGACTTTGGTGCTCATGGTAGCTCTCCCTTTCCTTTTTTCTTGTCTCATTACTATGTTTAAATCTGTTTTGTTTTATAGGTTCTTACCTACTAATGCCTTTGTGACAATATTTATAATTTTGCAATGTTGTAGATTTTCATCCCCTTCATGTGAAAGAGTTTGTGTGTGTAACAACACAAGTGTGCCTGTTCAGTATCTGCTTGAGTGTCCGTTATGGAGTATTGCAATCCTAACTCCATTCAGTGCTTGAGTCCTGCTTCAAGGGCGATGCAGGCTTAGGTTGCTATGAGAGCCGAAGTAAACAAATCAGAGATCCTCATCCCTTTATACCTCCAAGAAGATACCTACAACCTGACAGACTTATTCCATTTCTAATGGAGAGTATGAGTGATGACAGTCACTCCCTTGTGTGTGTGGTACAGTACGTACAGTACGTTTAATAGTTTGTAAATAGGCGATAATTGCATGCTGCTCAGAAAACAAAGCTCTAACAATGTCCCATGGGAGGAAAAAACAAGGTGAATCTGAGGTTAAGGTGATCCCTGATTTTGCAGACATATATATTTTCTATGATGAAAATTTAAAACAGCCAAATAAAATACGATGCATACGAAACACCTTTCATTGCTACAATATGTTGTCTAGCTGAACTTAACTTAAATTTAATGGTTTTGTCTCCAGTGCTGATTTATATCAGTGTAAGCCACGTGATCAGAGCACAACTGGACTGAACTTATTCGAGGTGAGCTGATTCTTAGTGTTTTACAGAATAATTGTTGGCATACTTTTTACTTTCAATCAGGCTACCAGGCTAATGTGGCAACAATCTGTCAATATTTATCACAATACAGGGGTTACAATTCAATATATTACAATATATTATATGTTGGAGTAAGTCTAGAAATCCTACTTTGGACTGCATTCTTTGATGAAAAAAAATGAAATTACTCTTTTTCTTTAAAAGCTGCAAATGGTAACCAAGATGGATATTAGTTATAGTTGCTGTGGGGAAAATCCCCTTCAGTATAACACAAAATTATGCAGCAAAATGCAAGTTTTACAGTTTCTGAATAAGGCGTTATTAAGACATAACACGGTGTGTGTCAGTCGGGAAGAGAAATGGTTAACTCAGTGTAACATAGTGCTTTGGAAGGTTTTCTCTCTCATCCGTCTCTGTATGAGGATGAATGAATCTATGTTAAAGCCTCGCTGGTAAATCAAAGCAGTTCTCTTTTGTGAGGCGTACAGTCTCCCAGCCTTCAAACACCTTCCTGCCATCGCGCCATGAATATCTAGGCATTGATCTCAGACAGCCTAAAAAGACTTGCTAAGAGAGGAGAGGCCTCCACTTTACAACACAAAGCAACAAGCCCTGAATACCAGCCTTTTATATATGCAAATAAAAAGACCAGGACAACCATACATGAGATAAAATGAGAGCAGAGCAATAACAGTTTGAGGACAAATTCACCATCAGACAAATGTATTTTTCAACTTTAGATGTATATCTATCGTGTACTTAATTTACTGAATAAGGATCAGTTAACCCTTTGAAACCTGACCGAATTGGCTTAATTTCTTTCAAACACGTTTTAAAAGTTACTAAAGAATTACGTGAAAATTGGCCGCAAAAAAAAGGAGAATGGTCAAATAAATAAATAAATAACAAAAAATCAAAACAACAACAACAAACAAATGACTTGGAAAACATGCAAAAAATGTCTTTCTACTTAATTGTGAATATGAAATAAAAATGAATTTTGTGTTTTATTTATTCCTAATAATTTTCTGCCCCTGTGTCATTTCTGTCTCATTTTTTCAGTTCATTTTCTTGTAAGCTTTTTTAAAATTTCTTTAAATTTGTTGGGCATTTCTTGACAATATGCGTGTTGCATTTTTTCCCATGTTATCAAAAGAAATCAAAACAATTTGCTCAGGTTTCGCAGATTTAAATGCCTGTGAAAACTGATGTTGATCCAGGTTTTCAAGGGTTAACATATCTTAGTGGAGTGCACAGCTTTTGTATGTTAGCTATTTCACACCCTACAATTATTGTCTTTTCTTAATTCAAAATACTTCCAACCTTTATAAATATAACTAACTGGACCTACAGATAATCACTTGGAGAGTATCTCCACAGAGGGTCTAGACGAGTTACCCAGATTGCTTTGTGCTTTGCTTCCACTGGATGACAGAACTACCTGGTTGCTTGGCGACACTGACCGAGCGTGTTTGTTTGTCTCTTTTCATGCTGAGGATTAAGCATTAACTGGCACTGAGTATCGAGAAAGAGAGCACACAGTTCCCTGTTTACAGATACAGAGTGCTGCGTTGAGCCTCAGAGTACCCATGTTAATTATGTGTGCGAGCAGACTAATGGATTTACAGGCACACAAAGTGAGAGCACGAGAGAGCACCAGTGGAAGAATTAGAAATCTTAACAAATATATACAGTATGTTGTGGGATCATGAATTAAAGCTAAAAATCGACTGCTGAAGCACTTTAGGTCATTTTAATCATACTGCATGTCAAGTAAAATACCTAATATCAACTGATTCAGCTTTACAAAATAGCTTTATTTGCTTTTTTCTGTTTGAAATAATTTTAAATGGATTTTTGGCTCCTGGTCAGACTAAGTAAGTGATCTTAATCTACAATTATCTTTTATGTTCATTGTATTTATTACAAACAACAAGAGCTAATGAAAAAAATCAACACAAATAAACTAGAAAAACAAAAAAGGTGGCTGCCTATATCCCCTATCAGAAGATCCATTACTGCAAGCAAGGGGGTGTTTATGGTGGGGTTGGGAAATTTTGAAAATGCATGTATGGTGGCATGGTGAAGCAGTGGTTAGCAGTGCAGTTGCCTCACAGCAAGAGGGCCCCAGGTTTCTGGGTTCAAAGACATGCAGGTTTGGTTGATTGGTGACCTCAAAGTGCCTTCAGGTGTGAATGTGACCTTGAATGTTTGTCTGTCTATGTGTCAGCCCTGAACAGGATAAGCATGTATCGATAATGCATATAAAGGATGAATCTACGGTCATTAGGTTTTGGGTATGGTGCCACGAAGAATAACATTAACAGGATACAAGTGGGCTAAATGAGTTTCCTCTATTGGGTGGTTGGGCTCACCCTCAGGCTTCCTTTGGAGGTTTCCTGGGCAAATCCAACTTGTAGGAGACCCTGGGGTATACCTTTAACATGTTGGAGAGATTGTATATGTCATCTGGCTTGGGAACGCCTCAGGATCCCTAAGGAAGAGCTGGAAAACGTTGCTGGGGAGAGGGAGCCTGCTGTTACGGGAGCTTGGCCCCGGTGGCAGAAAATGCATGGATGTATCCAGCCTTCCTAACTTGCTCTCTGAAGATTGAATCAGAAAAATGTACCATTCAAAAACTCCTTCAATTAACAGTACATTACAGTACACTCCTTACCGCAAACAGGTTTATGAGTGTGCACACAGTCAGCCCTTCATCAGCAAACACTATAGCTTTGCCAAGTATGGGTCCCTGTTCACCAGACAGTCAATCATTTGTCTGAGGATCCCTAAAGAGATGAGGAGGACTCGCCCAGTGCGCTTTGCTGCTGAGCACACTGCTAGCATCAGCAGCCTCTTCACACAATAAAACAACCGAAAACACGAGTCCACCCACAGAAGCTGTGGACCAAGAACAGATTTCCTGTCTGGGCCTACTGAGAACTGAGTACCTGTTACTCATCACAAGCTACCGAACATCTACATCATGAGATCTGAAAAGATGATTTTACTTGCCTTTAAAAATTTAACTAAATATATCTATTAGTCTAAATTTATGAAAACTTTATACCTAATTGTTAAGTTTACTTAAAATTGAATTATATCAAATTGATTTTGTTGCAGCTTAAAAATGACTTTGGTTAAATCAATCTTTCTGAGTTTTAACAACTTCAGTAAACCAAGTACACTATGCTACATATCTGTATTCTGCTCTTTGCAAACTAGTCAGTCATCTTTGTATTTTCTCAAATATGTCAACAAAACAGAACTCACAGATCTCCCAACTTTATCACTGGCAAAATCCTCTTTTTGATGATGAAGTTAGGTCAGACTCACTGGGTTTACTGAAATAGCTAACACTTAGAGAGAAGGAGGTAATTGCACTTGTCATTGTTACATTGCAACAACCTCACAAAATTAAGTAAATACAACTGAATTTTGAGCACGTTTAACAACTCAATAAAAAGTAAACATATATGAAGATGAATAGTTATATTTACTTTTCTTTTTCTTTGGCTTCCAAGATTATTTTAAAGTAAGATCAACTTGTCAGATTTTACAGTGCATCTGTAAAAAGGGGTTCCTTTGCCTCCCAGTCATTTTAACACACAGTCCCTCATCCGGACTGTGCTTGTATCACATTCTCTCGTTTTCACTGCCGTTATGCATTCAAGTACAAAGACAACTCATGCACAAACACACACACACATTCACACACCCTCTGCACAAGCGTGCTCATGTAAATGCATACACACAACTGCACGCACACTGACAGCAAGCTCCCTCCACACAAAGCTCCCCAGCGTGTTAATTGAGACGCACGGCTGACAGGAATAAAGAGCTAAACAGTGAAAGAGCTGCAACGATGAAGACTGCAGGCCCTGGGAATAGAGAGCCAGGCCTCTCTGGAATCTATGTGGCAAATATCTCACATTTCCCAAAAAACAAATTGACCTTTGTGGCCTCAATGGATGCACTAAAAGTAAATTTTACACCTGGCTTTACATGTGGGGGACACCATGCAACGGTTTTAACCACTGTTTTTATACCGTATACTTGCATCTTTTGGTGCAAAAAAAACCCAAAAACTTTAGTTCACATTGTAAATGCCTGACAACACAGAATAGTTCTCAGCACATCTCGTAGAGAGAGCAGGAGAGAGTTGGAGATGTCTCTGAGGCGTTAACAAAGTTACCATGCCACTGTATGCACTGAGCACAATAACATGGTGTAGTAGACACTGTAAATCCTGCATGTGGTGGTTCAAATCCAAATCTGTTTGGTCAGTTGCTTCTTCCTGCTTTAAAAGAGCCATCTGAGTTTGCATTTTGTTCACTGTAAGCGCTTCAAAGAGGTTTTCATCAAAGAAAGAAAAAACACATGAAGCACAATGTTTCATGTGCTCTGACTGATTGACCATCAAAAGAATAAAAATCGAGAACAAATTTCATTCAGGCGGAAGTAGACAGAATCTAAAAAGGGCTATTTTTGCCTCACAAATATAGAAATATATTCAGTTTCTAAACTAGGTCTACACTGAGAAGAATGAGCTTAAAAAGATAATGTTTATATTGCAACACATTGACGCTAAAGTTGGCCAAAAGACAAATAGATCACGTAGTTCAAAGACACATAGAGCTTTCTGATGGCTGACTTTGATAAGACATTTAATGTAATTGTAACATCCAAATCTGGCTGCTGAGTCATTCAAATCTACCGTCTCTCTTTGCGATTAGCAAACTCAAAAAGCATGCAAATAAATCAGCCATTGCGTAACCACTATAAACTGTTATGGTTTCAGACTGCATTCTTCCCTTTCCTTTCCATATAGCCACAGGCGAGAAGTCTAGTCTATTGGAATAATTCAACAAATACTGTTTTTATCTTGATGAGTCTGTGTTGATAAAACTACTGTACTACAAAAGCGTGCCGTCTCATGAATCAAACTACCCTTTAAGGCAACCTTCACCCACAAAATGATTATTTGCATATCAGTCAGTCATGCTGTGTTATCTTAATTTCAGAAAACTTAATTTTTCTTGCATGCCTCAACGGAAAACGCAGAACATATAGATTTAATGCTTGATCGGGTACCACCTTAACAACTGCAAAAATGTATCAGAACATCTGTTTACAGACCACAGTATAATGCAAGTCTCATTTATTCAGTCATATACTGAGTACGTCCCAAACACATGCATTTTTTACTAAAACTGAACTGAAAGTAAAAACGTATCTATACTCTCTTTAAAGCCAGACTGCAGTTCTACGGTTGTTTTTTTCAATGGTGTAATGTAACAAAGTAATAATAAGTATTTTTTGTGAGTATCTGTACTTTACTTAGGTTTCTATATTTCTTGCAACTTTCACCTTTACTAAATTACATTTCTAAAACAAATTCAATACTTTTACTAGTATTTAATTACTTACTATAAAATAGGGAAGGAGGGGAGGTAGGGAGGAGGGTATGGGTGGGTTAATGAGGTAATGGGAGGGGGAAAAAAAATAAATTTGGTTGTTTAAATCCTTTAAGTTGCAAAAAAGACCTTGTTTATCTTCAAGTTTAATATAGATCCATTTTTAAGTTATTGTATGTTATGAAGAAAAAAACATTATAATTCTGACAGCTTGCTCTTTTATTAACATCTTCTACTACTTGTATTTTCAGCATTTATAGGCTACATTTAATATCATAAAATTACTTTTGATGCTTAAGTAGACTACAGTAAATGTCAAATACTTTAAGACTTTAACTCAAATAAAATTATAATAGGTGACTTTAACCTTTACCAAAGTAATTTTCTGGGAAGATATCTGTAGCCTACTTTAACTCAAGTAGGCTATGGCTTTCAGACAAATGTTTTTAGCATACTTTTGCCTTATGGTGACCCCCAGTAAATCAATAAATCAATATGTTCTCTATTTTCCATGGAGGGAAGAAAAAAACACGTTTTCCTCTCAGTTTCAACTTTTGTTTTGTTTTTTGTACATGTTCGAAATAAAGTTCAATCAAATCAAGTTTCAAAGTAACACGACAAGTCGAACTGATATACAAATGTTCATTTTTGTTGCTAAAGTGTTCCTTTAATGGGACACAAGCTGAGTTATGATGGATGTTGCATGAAGATAAACCCATCACAAAGCAACAGGTGCTCGAGCGAAACTCCTCCATCCTTAACCTAATTCCTTGCACACTGTGTGTTCAAAACAGTTGGCCAAGTGCGCTTAATCGGTGAGTCACGGTGGTTCCCCGATCATTTCTTAAATTGCGCGTGTCACGTGCGTGCGTAACTGCCAGGTGGTGCATTGTCATCCCATCAGAAGTGATGCATTGAATACTATAACAACGATGACTAAAATATGACTACATTTTAATCCAAACAGACCACAAGATTATGAGAAATAAATAATTCTCATCCATATGATACGAGCGCTACCACCTTCACAGATTCATTTTCAAGGTGAGTCGCCCTGTGTTTTGTGTGATAGCCTACATTAAAATTTAAATACATATATTTTTTTGCGAGAACTTTCCAAACGCAAACCTGCTTTCGTGTGCAGAATTTTGCAGCGGTGCATTAATTAAGTGATTTGTCTCTCGGTGCTCAATGACAGTCAACAGTTAACACCTCCTCGCAGCAGCAGGCCAGTCTCTATGAGCCGGAGCGTTTCTCTCTATAACCCGACAGCACACAGACAGAGAGGACATTTGTGAATCACTCTTACTTGTGCGGATGTCTTCATGGGCCCGTAGCGACAAGCTTTATCGACCTCGCTGTAAAATCATCTTTCTCCGGTGGCCGGTGACACTGGTTCTGCAGCAGCTGCTGCCTGGCTCAGTCTGTTGTGAAGGAAATCCGGTTGTCTGGCAGCTGAAGCGACCAATCAGCGGCGGACTGAGGAGTCCAGTATGCATCTCTTAACCAATCAGAAGCGAGCATTACAGCTCGAGCTGCAGGATCATTTATGTTCAGTACCACAGGAGCTGTCCAGACTCTGGTAACCTAACCTGTGAGTGTCACGCACCATGGTCACCTGCCAGGCTATTAGCACAGCAGAGGTTCAAGGTGGGGTCAGGGGACCAGCAGGAGGCCTCAAACTCACTGATCTCCTGTATAAAACAAGTTGTTTTATTAGGGCTGTAGGCAGGGTTTTCAAAAATACTGAGGTCCAAAAGGGTTTTTTTTTTATTTCCCTGATTGAAATATTTGCAATTTTTAACATTTAGAGAACAAAAAATGCATAACAATAGCTTTAAAACCATGTCAGTGAGCATTAGCATAAATGATCTGTTTTTGTCTGTGTGTGTGATACTGACAAGTGGTGTAAAGTAATAATACTTCGTTACAGTATTTAAGTATTTTCTGGGAGCATCTGTACTGCACTAGATTATTTGAATTTCTGCAAACTTCCACTTTTCCCCCACTACATTTCCTAAATAAAATGTGTACTTTTACTCCATCTGAAGAAATTTGGGGGCCTGCAAGCAAGCAGGTTTACCACCCATGGAGTACCCAAAAAACCACTACGTCTACAAGCGATTGCATATTGACGACAAGAGCATAGCATTCACTTCATCACCCACCCTCGCACACACAATCAACGACTGCTGTCAGAGGAGCAAGTTGATCTCTTCACACTGAAATTTCTGCAATCGGCACACGAAAGTTAAGTTATTTTTAGGTATACACCTTAGAAAAAATACAGAGGTCCTGACCTCGGTGACCTCAGAGGTCAGTATGGCCTTGTTTTTATTATAATAATGGGGTTTCTTGTGCCAAAACCTCACCAAATTGGTCCACTTACTAGCTTTTTCCACATCTTTTATCTGTATCACTTTGTTGTCATGGATTGGCCATACGTAGCTCTTTAGTATTTGCTGCTTTATTTGTCACGCTACAATTTCCAAAGTCAAGAACAGCTGATTATGAGACAATGGGCCCCCAGGCTTAGATATGCAAAGAGCCCCACTGCCTCTCCTATAAAGGAGCCAAGACACAGGCTTTGAGGTTTTGTGTCTCTTTGAAGTTGCTATGCATCTTTTTATGGTTTTGTGTGTCACTGTGTCTTTTTGTGTCTCTTTGTGGTCATGTTATGTCTCTGTTGTAGTTTTGTGTGTCTTTGAGCGTCATGCAAGAAACAATTTACAAAAAAAAATCTCTTATTTTTAATCCATGATTTGTACTTATTTTGTTGGTGCACATTGATTTTTGAGATTCACCAATGTGTTAATTTTTTTTCTCCTCTCTTAGGTAAGAGAAAATTTTACGAGTGATCGAGAGCACTCAGTCATGTACTTTTAATACTTAAATACATTTCTCAGAAATCCTATTTACTTTGTTTAAGTGTAGACCTACGCCAAGTCCTTCTTCTTACAACCTTTCTTGGTGCCATGTCTCCAGAGCCAGAGACTTTTCACACTGCAAAACTTGCCCTTATATAGTGTTTAAAGGCATTCCCTTTGCTAACAGGTTAGTTATGTTCATCGTAGAGCACACCTGGGGGGTATTCCAGAAAGGAGGTTCAACAAAATCTGAGACTAACCTGAACTCTCAGATTTACTCTGAGACGAGAAACTCTAAGTATTCAGTTCCAGAACAGCTGACCTGAATTAGTTCAATCAACTCTGAGTATGTTCACCCTGAGATCAGCGTGTGCACGACCATAATAAAAAACCATCATCAGTGGAGCCTGGATACCTTGAGTCACCATTATACTTCTTAAATTTGGACCATCACAGACGCTTGATCACAAGCTTGAGCTTATATGCACATATGCTGTACATATTGCAGTTACACTATCTAGCCAGCTGGTGGGCCTTTTGTCCACTTGGGGGCAGTGGAAACACAAAATAGACATACACCAATCAGCCAGAGTATTAAAACCACTGACAGGTGAAGTGAATAACACTGATTGTCTTGTTGCAATGCGATGTCCTGAGGGGAAACCTTGAATCCTTGCATTCATGTGGATGCCAGTTGGTCATTGCAGCAAGTACACCTCATGGCAACAACACTCCCTGATGGCACTGCGTGACATGCCACACTGAAAATACTGTTCAGGAATGGCCCGAGGAATGTGACAAAGAGGTCGAGGTGTAAACCTGGCCTCCAAATTCCAAAGATCCGAATCCAATCTAACATCTGTGGGATGTGCTGGTACCCCAGAGGTCCTGTGTTCATGCTTTGACAGATCAGAGCCAAGTCCAGTACACAGTGGGACCTCTGAGCTGTAGAGGCATGGTGACAAAACCTTTTGTGTCCTGTGGTGTCTGGCACCAGGGTGTTGGAAGCGGTTAAGAGGTAGGGCACCAGTACGTCCCACAGATGCTCGGTCAGAATGGGATTGGGAATTTGGAGGTGGTGCATGATAAATGGCATCAATATGAATGCCAGGACCCAAGGTTTACTTGCAGAATACTGCATTTTAATGAGATGATCAATGTTATTTACTTCAACTGTCAGTGGTTTTAATGTTGTGGCTGATCGGTGTACAATCAGTCACCTCAGAAAGTGGGCCAAGCAGATAGGTTGTCTTGTTGAAAAAAAATCAGAATCTATAACAACCTCACCTGCATTTCTCTGGGTTTTTTTTTATACAATTTTCAATAAAACACACTTACCACATGTAAACAAACAACAAAGAGAGGAGCAGCAAACAAACAGAAAAACAAAAAATTAAATTAAATTAAAAATAAAAAATAAAAAAAATAGACAGACTGCCAGCACTAAGACAAACCAAGGAAAATAAAATGTACATGTACACATGTCAAATGTTGACGCAATAACCCAGAGCAACAATTCATAAAATTGGGAGTCAGAAATGAAGTCCAAGAGAACGGTACGAAAGGGGATAAAGGCAGGCCCCTTGCAAGCTAAGGTAGCAAAGTTCCATGATGAGAACACAAAAAAAAAAAAACAGTACAGCACAACTGAGCAGGACAGTCAATTCATAGACTTTGGCCTCTCCCTCCTGATATGTTCTATGAAAGGACCCCAAATCTTTATAAACTTGACGTGAGAGTCTGACAGAGTGTACCAAATCAGCTTGAGATGAAAATAAGAAATCACGTCAGTAAGCCACTTTTTGAAGCAGGGGAGAAATACTGACTTCCACTCTCTTAGAATAACCCGTTTTGCAACGACCGTGTCAAAAATCTCACCTCCGTTTCTAATAGAGTTGATTTGAAGATAATCAAGAATTCAGTAAATGAAGACTTGTAGTCAATTCTAGAAAACCAATTTTATCCCATATCAGAGTTTTTCCTACAAAAACACCAAAAGTCAATATGAAATATGAGCTTGAACAAAACTGTAGCAGTAACACTGAGAAACATCAGCACCCGACATAAACTGTTTAATGAGCTGCAACAAACACTTTTCATTCACTGTCAAATTTTCTTGGCAAGTGACCCAATCTAAAAGGCCATAATATAAATTCGAGGTAAAATAAGGACACAGAAATGATAAAAAAAAAAAAAAAAAAACAAAACATGAAAATTGATTGATGAAGCACTGAAGAGTCATTGCGAATAAGTGATATGATGGCAAATGGCCTTGAAATAAATACAGGATCATTAGCAGGAAATGAAATATCTGTGACTCTGTCCACAACGCAGAGTTCAAACAGCGGGAGATGGTGGAAACAATGTATTTCAATGTGATGGCGGACAGCAGGACATACTGAGGCGACATGCTGAATCCCACATGCAATGTTCTTGATGGAAAATAAGTCAGCTACACAATAATGCAGCCATTCAAGGCTGAAAGTGTCCTGCAAGTCCTTTGAGACAGTCTTTTCCACATTCTCATACAACTGCTTGCTCTGCCTCCTCAACGCTCACCATCTCACCCTCCATCTCTACTTCCACCTGAGAGTTCACCACCTGCTGCCCGTCCACTTCAGTTGTGGTCACGTGCACCACCTGGATCTGCACCCCGGCCTGCTTTAACCTCTCTACGTCCTCCTCACACATCTCCGCCACCCCTCCATCCTCCACCACAACTGTTGCAGTCTCCTCCATCTCCATCACGTCCACAGGCTCCACTGTGACATGTTCCACCTGGATTCCGTCATCCAGCAGCACCGTTTCGGATCCTTCTATGCTCTGTGTTGCAATGGTGAGGGCTGCAGTGGCGGCGGAGTCTGTGATGACCAGCTCTTCGGTTGGCTTGTCGTCCTCGATGGAATGGACTTGCTTGAGGTGGGCCTTTAGTTCTTTTGGGTGGGTGAACCACATGTCACACATTGTGCAGTGGTTGGGTTTGTCCCCTGTGTGGCTCACAAGATGGTCTTTGAACTGGTCCCAGCTGTTGAAAACGCTGCTGCAGACCTGATGGAGAAGAAAATGTCACGTCACATAAGAATCATGGGTCTATGAAACCACATAAAACAGCAGCAAATGCCAATCATAATATTCTCAAACCCAAGGTGAAGTCAACAACTGTCTGGTTCTATCGGACGAAAATATTCAATTCACTCATATAAGACCGAAGAAAAGAAACAAATCCTCACATTTGAGCAACTGAAGCCACATTAGTTTGTTAGTTATTTGACATTTTGTTTAAATTAATGTAATACTTCACCCACTTCATTTGTACTATACATCATTTACTCACCCGTGTTATGTTTAATTCATGAAGAAAGCTTTCTCTTGCACGCTTCCAGTATATTAAGAATCCAAAAATGGAGAAAAATCTTGATAAATTGGAATAAAGGGGGCCACATTTAACAACAACACTATCAAACTATCAAAACATGCATTACAAATTCTCACACAATTTCTGCATTATAACCTCTGAATCTCATTTATGCAGTCGTATGCTCAGTACTTCCTAAACACATGCATTTTTCATAAAACCTTATTATTTAACATTGCTTAGAACACATGGACAAATCTTGAGCTCAATTCAAATGCAGACTTCAAACGCATGCACTTAGCGTGATGCACGACTCATCCATGAAGTGTTTTCACTTGTAAGGTTTTAGTGAAAATGCGTGTGGAGAAGTACCGAGCATATGCCCGGATGAATGAGACTGGGATCACACTGCATGAGTGTGAGAGTTTGTTAACTGACGCTTTGATATATTTTTGCTGTTGTTAAAAGCAGCCCCCTTTTACCTGAATTCATGAAGAATTTTCTCCATTTTTGATTCTCTTGTCACCATGGAGACATGCAAGAAAAGCAGTTTTCTTCACAAATTCAACCTAACGCACAGTGAGTTATTGATTTACAAAATTATTATTTAGTGTGTGAAATATTCCTTCAATCAATTATTTAAGCAGTTTTCCATTAATTTAACATCTGAAACTATTTCTATTCCATTACTATGTTTACCTGTAAACATTATTGGAAAACTGTGATGCAAACTAGAGTGGTAGATGGGCTGCATTTGTACAGCACTTTTCTAGTTTTCTGACCACTCAAAACACTTTCACACTACATGTCACATTCACATTCACACACACACACACACTCCCACACCGATGGCGCACGATAAAGAGGATTCAGTATTTTACCCAAGGATACTTTGACATGTTTACTAAAACTTGAAGTAGATCAAGTTAACCAATACCCAGCATTATCAGATATTCAATATTAAATGATTAGGGGAGACACTTGACTGGGACACCATTAATTTATCAAGGTAAACCATCACAATCTGAACTGAATGCCAATACATCAGCACATATAGTACAATAATCAATGACTCAGTTTGCGCACTAAAGAGTCATATATTAGAATGTCTGGGCATCAAGTCTGAAAAAACATTTACATAATGTGAAGCAGAAAGCATTTGAAAATCATTTTTCTCCCGTAGACACAGCACTGGCAGAGAAGCTCTAGATGGCACTGATTCTGAACAAACTGTACCTGGCATTCATAGAGTTTCTTGCGTCCTTTCTTGGCTCCGGCCCCATTCTGACAGGCTGCCATATGGCACTTCAGTGTGCTGTTCCTTGCGAACCGCTCATGGCAATCTGGACACTCATAAGGTTTTTCACCTACAGATAACACATAAAACCAAGTATGTAGGTCAGTACTAGAAACAGCAAGTCAATGGAGCATAATTATGACTTCAGTCAACTGAGTAATTTCCACATTAACAAAATGAACACATCCAACTTTATTTTTCATTCTCACCAGTGTGCTTCCGCAAGTGCTCCTTAAAGTGGCCGAAGTGATCGAAGTGCTTTTTACAGTATTCACAAACGTGCACTTTCTTCTGGGGTTTCTGGTTTCGGGACAGCTCCTCTGCGTCAAAGTGAAACGTGCTGATGTGCTGCTTCAAGGCGCCCTCCCGCGTGTAGGCTTTCCCGCAGTGGCTGCACACATGGGGTTTTTCCAGCAATCCCAGGTGTGTTTTCAAGTGCTGTTTGAGGTGGTAGTACAACTTGAAGCTGCGATCGCACTTGTTGCAGCGGAACATGTTGTCCACTTGGGAAATCTGGACCTCTACGACCTCCACGTTCTCCAGCACCTTTGAGGCAGTCACCGTTTCCTCCTGATACACCACCTCCTGTGAAGCACAAACATAGGCAAGGCAAGGTTAATTCTTTCACATGTAGAACTTTTTCTGTCAATATGTAGTTAACCCATTAATAAACTACAAGAGGATGAAAGTCAGCTGAAAGGTGCAGCCTTTGATCCTAATCCAATAAACTTTTCTTTTAGCCCTGGCTCTGTTAATGGCAAATAAAAAAGTTCAGACTGAGCTGCAAGGAACAATGCTGACTACTCCTCCACATCCTCGCCCGCTAGAAATGGATCTAGACCACATAGTAATAAAACATAAATAATATTGAGGATATTTCCAGATCTTCTGCAAGAGGGGTGTATATGTTTGGGTGTTGAGGTCAAATATCAACAATCTTTTTCCAAAAACGGCAGACTCCCCCTATAAAAGACAGTCTGTACAAACACAAGTCAATATACCTCCTCTATTCCTTCCTTCTTAATGACCTGTAGCGTAGGTTCCCCTTGCTGATACTTGCTGGTTATATCAGCAAGAAGAGCCAAAGCAGAGTCATCGGATGCCGCCTGAGCATTCTTCGCAGCATCAACCACCTCTTCAAGTCCAGTCTCTACCTCAATGGCCCCGTCCCCTATCACCTCAATCTCCACCTGGAGAATATGAAAAACATTCAGACCTAATAATTAGATGTGTGGACAAAGTGAGGTTAATCTGTAGAACAAAGCTCTTGCACCATTTTCATGGTGAAATTTAATGCTTTTTAAGTGAGAACTTCTCAAACTGCTCTGCAATCTCATCACATGCACATACATACAGAATATTATGTTACTTCCAATTTTCCAATCAAAATAATAGCTTGTGGAAATCACCAAGGATTTATTTTCAGTAAATGCTGGTAAATTAAACTCACATTTCCAATTATATTTCAGTTATTATTAGGAACATATTGAGGCTACATACATTTATTGTGACTCATGCTAGACAATGTTTACAATGACAAAACACTTAGCAGAAATGCAAAATAAAAGGCTAGTTTAACCTGACATGTAAAATAAGACATTAACATTTGACATCTCATTGTCCAACTCAAACAAATAAATGCAATTGGAGGCTTTACAGGCATCATCAAATGAATCATCTGTAAATTTAACACCTACAGCAAATTTATGAATTTAAGACAGTTTGAGGACTCAATTTTCCTTGATTTGATTTTTATACCACGAAGATAAAGTGTTAAACACTTTATTTTAGTGGTATAAAAATGCACAGAAATTTCAGCCAATCTTATCATCCAGTACTCTGCAGGAAACTATATCTCCGAGTGTGAGCACTGTAAACATACTGACCTGTTCCCCTTCCACTGAAGGTAGGCTTTCTGTGATCACATTAGACGTCTCAGCAATCTTCCTCTTTTTGCCTTTGCTCTTTGCTGTCAGCGAGGGATTCTCATTTATCCTACAGAAGAAGACAAGCTCTTGTTGAGAGGTGACAAAGTCTATATGAAGGAATCCTTTCTAGCTCATAAAGCACAGCACCATTGAATGTACAAATGACATCATATAAATTCTGATAGTGAGACAGTGTTAGCTTCATCAGCAGTGACATGTGGCAGGTCAGCTGCATGTAAGACGCACTTATTGCTCAGCGCTTTGATGGCTTCCTGCATCTGGAGATATTCAGCAGCCTTCCAGACATCAAATGCGTCCTCTTCTCCAACTATGACCAGTGTTGCTGTGTAAGTGAACTCCATCAACTGGCGGAAGGCCGTGTTACTCACTCCTGTCAGAGTACGACAGTGATGAGTGAAAGCGGTTTTAAGTAACAACGTAACAAACACAGGCAAACAAAATAACGGTATTTACAACATTGTTTCAGGAATTATCTCTCAAATAGCTGCTGCCAATAGTTTGGTAATAACCTTAAAATTCACATTGTTTTCACTTTTTTTCCATTAACAATTTAAACACCTGCTACCTTCAATTTCCACTAGTGGCTCTTGGGTAAAATCCTGGAAGAACTTATGGAAAAACTGACTGCATGCCGCCAACACTGCTTTATGGGCTCTGAACTGGTGTCCTGTAAGAAACAAGAGACATGGACATAATGAGCACTGTTTAAGAATTTCTCAAAGACATCATAAAGATGTTTATAAAATATGTCTACTTACCATCCACGATTAAGGTGATATCCGTGAACTGGTCTAGCTGTCGTTGTTCATTGAGTTTGTCCATCATGACTTTGTAATGTGCTGGGTACTCACTGCCTCCCTCCAGCTCCACCTCTACCTCAGCCGCCATGATGGACCTTGTCCCTCTCTGCACAGAACAGAAGATGGAAATACAGTTCACAATATTGTTTGATAAAATGAAACACAGCTGTCAGCTGAGCTGACCACACATACACACACATGCATGCCTCATGTCGTCACTTTAATTGGCCTGGATTCCTGGATACAGTTTTCTCCTTTATTTAGATGCTTAGAGACAAAGACATAGTTTGCAGAATAGTATACACTCAAAACAACTTACTCAAAAGCAAAGGTACAACAAAGGTCTTCACAGAGACATGGTTAACACCTGACAACCCGGATCAAGCTGCTGCACTGGATGGGCAGACCTAATTGGGAGCCACAAGGACTTGGGACTGATGAAAGTTAAAAAAAAAAAAAAATGCACTGCAAGAATTGAACAATGCCATCAGCAGAAAATGTAGCAGGATCACTGATAAATGTTACGACCAATAAATCAACCTTCTACAAAAAGACATTTGAAAGATTGATTTAAGACAATTTAATGACAGTTAAGGCCTTACTTTACGATTGATGGATTCAATGCCTTTTAGGATTTTCCAAGGAACCCTGAGTATCATTACATGTGAAATGAAAACACTTGAAATTTTAATCGCTATATTACTGTATACTGTTATTATATTGTATTATGTTGATAGCTAAGGTTCAAAGGTTAAAAACCTTGAAGTGATAGCTAAGGTTCAAAAATGCTTTACAGGGAAACAACACTGTACAGAACGAGGAAGCCAAGGTGAAGGCCCACGAATCACATCACTGATGAAACCGGTTAAAGTTGTGCCTGCCGGACACTCTGAGATAAAAGTCTACAAAGAATAAGGAGCGGACTCTGGCGTGCCACACGAAGAGACGGGCATATAATTCAAACATACATGGTCGTTCATTAAGCTAACGTTTACAGCTTTGCTAGTCCAGCTAGATGTTAGCTTAACTAGCAAACATGAATTCCGGTCCCCGACTTAAGAAGAAATGGCCACATTTGACACTTACCGGAGACATTTGTGTAACCAAAGTCCAACTTACCAGGACTAGATAAACCTATGTAGTGGTTTCGGTACTGGAACATGCAGGAAATTGACATTTTACAACCGCAGAGTGTCGCAGGTAACGGGCCTCCTAGCACGCTCGCCATTTCGCGTTTGACAATCAACATTACGTCATCAAACCGCGCATTAAAATACACTTTTCCCAGACAAATTTCCTAATTATAACCGCCGTGGGTCAAAATACACGTTACAAACCATCCGTATACGTACCCCAAGTTTGGTTACGCTGCTTCAGAAAGTTGTTTTGCGATAGTATTTCCCTCGACGCATGTAGCGCTGTTCTACTCTCGTTGCTCCAAAAAGGGCGGTCGTTCAAGCCTCGGGCCTCGGATTCCCAGAAACCCTTGCGAAGTCAAGGACGCCGAGGAGCGTTGCTTAGTGACAGAGGAGAGTGACAACTGTTTTCATATTTTAGTAAACAACTACTATGATTAAATGTATGATATGATATGATGTGATATCAATATGAATTATTTTTGTTTTCTTCCTTTAGTTTGTGTCTGTGTGCATACTTTTAAAAATGATTTATGTATTGATATTATTATTATTTATTATTATTATTTATTATGATTCGTGTAGAACGTCAATTATTTGTGCTCTTGGGAATGTTTGTAATCTTGTTTGCCTGACATATTTTATACATATTTTTGTTAAATAAACCTGTAAAAAAACAAAAACAAACTACGATTGAACTAATATCAGATTCAGATTTCACGAACATCACATTATCATCTATTTATTTTATAGTGATGAGAATGGGAGTGATAGGGACAGCAATGCATCCTCCCTTCCTATAAAGATTACCTGAAGAGTTTAATAGGCCAGGCCCTGTGCAGAAAGTAACATTACAAGAATATACTGTTTATGCATACATGATAATATAAAACATAAAGCCATATAACAAGATAAATGCATTCCATAATAAAGGGAGATGTACAAAAGATGCAATCAATGAATAAAAATGCAGGACAGTAGTCACAATATTCTAGAGTATTAATTAAGAACTGTACAGTGAAATGCATCGAACAGGTAGATAATATTATATATATCATATATATCGTATGTATATATATTAAGAAGAAAAAGAGTTAACAGTAGCAGATTGAGTGTGAGACATACAGTGCAGTGCATGATTATAATTCTTATCAGTGCTGCTGCACCAAACTGAGAAGACAACACCCTGGTGTGAAGTATCTCTGAGAATGTTTTGCCTACAAAGGTTACTAAGATATTGTGCCACAGAGATGGGACCAAGTCATAGTTTTGCAAGTCACAAGTAAGTGTCAAGTCATTGCACTCCGACAAGCCCAAAGTCTTATCCCAAGTCAAGACTGACAAGTCCAAAGTCATAATCTTTGAGGCAAATGTAATGCTGTTTTAGCTATAATACATTACATTTTCAAAGATTATGAATGCTTTTTAAAATCTGTATTTGTGTTAAACATGTTAGAAGATGTTACATCTCCATCTTTAAATTTTAACCTCTGCAATTATTATGATGTTTTAAACACTGCAATTTGTTTTTTAGTGACCAATGTATAGTTTACATGTGACTGATATGATCTTTTTTTATATGTAGGTTAGTGTGCCCTGAAAAAGAGCATATGTCACAGTGCCAGACACTGTAAATGAGTAACACTGGGTCATAGAAAACTTGTCTTGGCAGGTCAGATGTCATGCTCTGCTGTATCAGCAGATACCACAGTCTCACTGTCTGCACTGATCAGGTGATGCTTACAGACACTGATACCTGCACATAGTCTGTACACTGCATGCTTTCTGCTGCGCCACAGCCTCATGTGTTTTTATTCTACTCTGTTTGTGTGTGTCCTTGCAGCTCTTCAATTTAACTTCTGCTGGACTATTTGCTGCGCACCCTTCATGTCGGTATGTATGTAATGCTGGTCATGTATTCTGTCAGCAGGCTAGTTGCTTTGCCAAATGTTGAACATACCAGCAAGTCAGCTAGTCAAAGTTGGACTCAGGTCCTGGCAGAAATCCTGTAATCAGCACAAGAGGCTGAAGATTATATGTTCAACTTGTTCACTTGAAATCACAACACAACACTACCAAATACATCTACAAAATCACTATGCAGAAAACCAAACACTTCTCTCACACAGGTGTCACAACAAGCTGCAAATATAGAACTTGGGTTGTCTGATATTGTACAGATGTTACTTTTATTGTGTCTATCAACTATACTGCTCACCACAGTCTCAGATAAAAGAATAAAATAATAATAATAAAAGAATTCTTTGTTAAACCACAGTATCACTGACTAGCTGGCCTAGTGTAAACTGGCTTTTGACCTCTGTAATCTTACAACAGTGCTCTTACCGCCCCAAACTGGAGGGCCCATATCTGCAGTCGGACAACCTCAACTGCCCGATTGGACTTTGAGGCTGTTTACAGCTTTTTGATACACTGTGGATGTCACATAGATGTCTGTCACAATAGTGTTAAACTATAATTGCTCCCTCAAAAGAAAAAATTAAAATGTATTTCCAGAATAATTTAGTAAAGCAACTGAAGCTGCGAACGAGCTTCAGCAACTCATAGATTTTTGAGAATTTTTTTCCCATGAAGGTGTGTGGTTCTTTGTCCCTCCTAAATCACTACAATATAAAGTTCATAGCTGTGCGCACATGTGCTTTTAAAAGTTGTATTTGAAGCATGCACTTTTGTGTCGCCCAATAAAAACATGAAAGTAACAGAGGACTTTATTTTGACAAAGTCAAAGACATTTACGCCATAGATAGATGTAGGCAGTACAAATTGGAGCATAAAATTTCAACATAATACAAGAATTTAAGTGTTGATGCTTTGAACATTTTCTGGCAGAGAAACCCTAAACCTCCCCCAGTGTTGAAGTACGTATAACCGAAAATTGCTCTTTTCGTCCTATGTGAACAATATATTGTTTGCTCACTCTGTTCTCCCATTTTCAGTACAATACAAAAACTTGTTAATCTTTTACTACTTTTACTGTCCGTGTGCATTAAACTGCAGGATGCTTTCTCAGGAATACTCAAATCATGTCACTTGTACATGTTGTTTTTTTGAGCGGACTCTGCAGAAACATATTGGAAACCGACCAGAGTCCCACCCACTGTCCTTTTTCACTTCCCCTCTCTTCGCTGAAAGTGAAAAACAGAGTTGCACAATGTTCTTGGAGATTCATAATACTCCTTTTTAATATACTTGACATAATTGTAAAGAATAAAGTTTGATTTACAAGGCAAATGCATGCACAATTTCCATGGCTGTCTTATTTCAACAGCCCGTTAAAAAGAAGCAACTCTTTTTCCTCATACAATTCCCCCAAAGGAATTTGTCAAACTGCCCATCTCTAGGAAGCATTCACCATTTAAAGTCTTTATATAATGTCAACAAGAGTATTGTGCGCACAGCGACTTTTTTAACTTGAGAAAAGTGTGGGCATCAGCAAACAGCTGGGGCTGAACTTTGTCCTACCTCCAGATAGAAAAACAACAGGCAGAGTATAAAAGGGGGGAGCAGAGGAGGAAGGGACTTGTTTTTGTTCAAGGAGTTGCAGGAACACAGGACTGAGCGGCGACAAAGAAACTTTTTAACCGAGGGTGAGTGTAAGAATTGACCACATTTAATCAAGTTACTTGAAATGCAGCAGATACCCAGAAAGCAAATGCATTTATTCATTGTACTGTTTTCTTCAGCTAACGCAAATAAATGGATAAATGCTAAGAGACAGGACCTATTGTAACATACCTCTCATAATGCAAATGGTTTTTTGTTGGCTTTTTTTTAAAGTCAATGTATCACCCTTTAACAAGCATTTTCAACATTATGTAACCCTTCTGGCTGTTAGGCATGTTGCAGAAATTTAAAACTATTCTTTCAACACTCCAGCATGCTTCCTGTTCAACTACGTGTTGTTTCTTGTTATTCACTGTGTAGCCACAAGTGTAAATTTGCATAGAAACAACGTGCATGTATTTGGAAATGTTAAATTAAAACACTTTGCTCATTTTACTGGCAGCATAGTTCTTCTGTAGTCAGTTTGGGATGACACCTAGGAATATTTGGAAAATGTAAATAACCCCTCTCTGACCTTATGTACAATCCTATGTTTACTGAGTTTGACCAACCCCCCCTTGTCTCCTCTTTCGCCTTTCCCCCCCAACTTCTCCCTCCCCCCAACACTGTCACTCCTCTCTGTGCTCAGCAGATCGGGGCAGTGAGGAGGCACCGCAGGGATGTGGGCGTGCCTCAGCCTGCTCATCACTCTCTGCCTGCTCCATGGGGGCGGTGCAGAGAGTGATGGGGGAGGGCCTCGCTGTCAGCTGCCTCCAGCCTGGAAGATAGGGGAGGTGGAGCCAATGACTGGGGCCATGGGTCATGTGACTGTGGTGGCTCTTCTGCAGGCCAGCTGATTGTTCTGCCTGGAGCAGGCTTCCAGGTACGGGCCTAATGTCCACCTTGACCTCCTGTTTTGCACTTATGTCTTTCATGAAGAAACATGACTTCACAATGCATCACCTGAGGAATCTTAAACAGTGGTGGAATGTAACAAAGTACATTTACTCAAGCACTGTGTTTAAGTATGAATTTGAGGTACTTTTACTTTACTTGAGTATTTTTCTTTTCATGCCACTTTATACCTTTACTTCACTATATTTCAGAGGGAAATATTGTGCTTTTTACTTTAGTACATTTATCTGACAGCTTTAGTTATTTAACAAATTAACATTTATGCATAAAATACTTCAGAAAACACATAAAATACAATGTTTTGTTAAATCACCAAGCAGATTACACAAGCACAGCTGCAATATTTAGTAATTTAATCAATCAGTTTCATAGGTGTTTTTTTAAGATTTACATTGGGTACTTTTTACTTTTAATACTTGAAGTACTTTTTCTTGATTATACTTTACTTAATTAACATTTTCAATGCAGGTCTTTTACTTCTAACAGAGTATTTTCACGGGGTGGTATTAGTACTTTTACTTAAGTAAACGATCTGAATACTTCTTCTATCGCTGATTCTAAATCTGTAGCAAAGCATGACACTGCTTGTTTAGTTGGGAAGGATTAAAGTAATGGTTAAATTTTATTACTCGCTCTGCAAGGCTCGCCAAGACGGCAGCATGGTATGGCAGGCTCAGACTGGTCCTTCTTGTGCAGCTATTACAAAGTTCAATGTCCAGAAGTGCATCCTGTTTATACTTGTTTGTTAAGCAACAATCTGGAAAGTCTTTGTTACAATTTCGTTACTTGGCAGCAGATTTTTGAACTCTGATTTCCCTCACCTGATCAGAATGGATGGCCTGCGCCAGAAGCTGGAGAATCAGGGTCTGAGGGACATTGTCTACATGGTTGTTAACCAGCAGGGGGAGCAAGCACAGCGCCTGCACACCTTGCTGGCACAGAAACTGTCAGAGAACATCACACTCTACAAACAGGACGAGCAACAGCCTGATGTCTGGCAGGCACTGAGCGGAGACAAAGATGACTTCCTCATTTACGACAGGTTTGCTTCCTGTAGTGGATGGTTCAATGACATTTTGAGAGGAAATTCACAAGCTACTCTACTTTACGCTGCTTTTCTGTGCCTTTGCCATCAGGTGCGGCCGTCTAACACACCAGATCTCTCTTCCGTACTCCATCATCGGACTAGGCCACATTGAGGGTGGAATCAAAGACACCTACTGCAAGCGCATTTGTGGGGACTGCACACATGAGGTATGACCACACATAACTGCAACAAGATATATTAATTTACACAAGCATAAGTCCTCTGATAATATGTTGGTAAAATTTAAGATAAACTCACACGCTGCAATCTTTTTTGGCCCTCTTTCAATTTCTCTTCACTAAATATTTCCACAGAGCACAGAGACCCCAGAGGAGTGCACAAGAACAGCAAATGCACAGCCTGATGCAGACGCCACCCCAGCTGTAGAGGATGGGCATGGTCACCACCATGGACATCACCACGGCCACGGTCACCATGGGGATAGTCATGGTTTTCACCCCCGCGGCCATGGTCACAACCATCGCCATCACCATGGCGATGGCCAGCAAGGTGTTAGACATCAGGGGCAAGAGCAAGTTGGTGTAGATCATTTAGATTTAGGCCAGATGCAGCAAACAGTGCACATGCACCAGATGCCACAGGATGCCCCTGGGGCCCCTGTGAGGCCTTGAGTGCCAGAGAAGGTTAGCTGAAAGTCAAAGCACAGCTGACAGTGGACAGCAGGCTCTGACAATGAAGCCTCTCCTAAGGCCAGCTGATGCTGACACTGACGCAGGCTGTTTGGCGAAGCAGGGAGTGAGCAGCCGGTCGCTCTGTGACACTGTGATGAGGCGCTTCCCGCCTCCTGACAGTGACACGGGCTGATGGGCGATGCAGTCATTAATATCAGGGAGAACTGACAGTGACGCTCACCTCCTGCTGACTGACAGCAGCCTCAGCCAACCCCATGAGCCTGACCCGCAGGTGTGAGCTGAGGATGAGAGCAGCTGTAAGCTGGCTCTGATATCAGCCTCATACTAATACCAGCTCGAAACATCAGGGTCACGCGCTCTTTTTACCAACAAGTATTACCCTGGGAGAGGGCAGGGCGATCACTGACAGCATGCATGTGGGACAGATGGTCATGAGTCAAAAATCAAAGTAATAAAGACAAAATACACACATCAAGAAAAGCATTCATTGGCAGCTTGTTACATCACTACATTTTGCAACAGAATAGCAAATAATTTGATCAGGCCTTTAAGAGCATATGCTGTGTTTCACCTGTCTCCGCATGTGTGTCAGTGGGTTGCTCTCATCCTTTCTCAGGAGTGTATGTGGTTGTCATGTTCATAAATGGCCTCCTCCATTTTGCTCTCTCCATCCTTAATGAATCCAGGCACAGAAACTATGCTCTAGTGGTGTCTGTATGAAGTCAGGCAGGAGAAAGAGGAGAAGGTAGTTCAGGAACATGAGAAACACTTTAAACATTTTAAAGTTCAGGATCAAAGGATCGTTGAGGGAACAGAAAAATACATTTCAAATAATGCCAAAAACATATGACATCAGATTCTGTGAATTAGGTTATCACCAGAAATCCTTGAAGAGGGCTGTAGTTAAGGCTACAGTTTTGCTAAAGGAAACGTGAAAGCACTGAGCCGTTACTGTGGAAAAAAAGTCCTAAAAAACATTCAAAAGGAAGCAAAAAAAAAAAGCTTATGCCAGTGATGCGTTTGTCTGTAATGCATGCCATTGATCATTGTTCTTGGGCACATACTGTATAATGGCAGTAACTCATGAATGTCCTTTTTGTTTTGTTCCTAAAAGTGCTGTATGTAACTTGGGAGAAAGTTCGTTGTTTAGTCTCATTCCCAGGTTGTCAGAAACCAACGCTTTGGGTTTGTGGTTCAATCTGACTACCAATCTAAAATGACAGTATTTGACAACATGAGAATGACACTTAACAAAAAACTACTTTTCTACAGTTAAAAACAGCACCTTTAAAGTCTTCAAGCTTAAACATATAATTGGAGTATCTTTTACCACAAACATGCACATTTGAAATGCTGAGTACTTCCCATTTATGTTCTTTTTCTGCATTTCTAGATTTTCTATGTAGGTTGCAGACTGCACACATTTACAAGGCTTGCTTAAAAAATAAAAATACAAGACTCTATTGTTTAGAAAAGGGCAGAGGGAAAATGAATTAAATAGATGAAGGAATACACTCTGTACTTAATGACGGCTTCTGCGGGAAGATCACAGTCACCCTGAAAACCTGATGCTTGCACAGAGACCTGTATTGTGTTAAGGCTGTAAAACATGGAAACTGAGAGTTGAATAAAGATGGTAGAGTTACTTTTTGAGTTTGTGTGTGTGTTTTTGTTAGTGAAAACATAGAAGTCGACTGTGGGAGTCTATATTTTAACATACTGGCTTTAAAATTTGCTGTGTAAGGTGGGTTGTTGGGCCGGGGGGGGTGGGGGGGTTGTGACTCTTGGTGGTATTTGGCAATGATCCCACACGTGCCTGAGAACTTGGAGGCATGTGACCTCAACAAAACAGAGGGATCACATTACCCATAATACTTGTACATTAATGATTAGAGTTTGCAGCATGCCATTTAATTCCAAAATTACACCAATATTAAGCACTTATGCCCCTCATGCTGTTAAGTGCAACTGTTTTCACTAAAAATGTTTTGGAGATTTATATTAAGAGTGCTAATTAACTGTTTTGCCCAACATTTGTCAGCAGGTGGCGATAACGGTCTACACAACAAACCCCCACCACATTCTGACTGACTGACTGGCCTCACATAGGCTCAACACTATGGATTGCCATTTTAGTCAATATAAGAAAAAATGTGTGTGTGTGTGTGTGTGTGTACAAATATATGTTTTTGTTCCATTTAGTATTTATAGTCGTATTTATTTATTTATTTATGTATTTAATATAGACTAAAATGGTATTCCATAAACCACATTCTTCATCTCCACCCAAATGAGCTTTAACAAAGTACCTCTTCACTTCAAATCATTAACTAAAGTGACTTTACTCTGAAAGTTTATTGTAGCGAAATCCTACGAGCTTTCTTTCTCTATTTTTCAGTGTACACATGTCCAAACACATACGATATAAATTCCAGTGGTTCAAACCATCCTATCTTTCACGCTCATGAGCAGCACATACATCATATGTCTGGTGCCAGAGTGAAATGTTTGCATGACTGTACTCTATAGGGCATGAAAGCTTCATTGTTTCAGAAAAGGCTTTCACTGAAGCAAAACTCATTTAAAATGTTTAATCCAAACCAAAAAAAAACATCCATTTTGGTCAGTTATGGTTTTACATATTTTGGTTTATCTCTCTTTTTTTTTTTTGTATATTAAATACAAATGACCGGGGTGTCCGGTGGCTTCGTAGATAAAGCCGACACCCCACATATCAGGGCAGTGTCCTTGCCACGGTGGACATGGGTTCAGTTCCAGCTCATGGCACTCTGCTGCATGTCATCCCCTCTCTCTACTCCTTTCACACTATCAATCTTCTGTCCTATCTAATAAAATGGCAAAAATGCCAAAAAAGTCTTAAAAATATAATAATAATAAAAATACGGATGACAGACTGTAGAACAATAGAAAACACAAGAAAATAGCTTTTATAATATTAAATGAAAAACAGTTAATTTAGTTTAATTGGTAGTTTGCGTGTTTATACCAAATGTATGGAGGATAAAGGTATAGTTCACCCAGAATCAAAAATACAAATTTTTCCTCTTACATCTAGTACTATTTATCAATCTAGATAATTTTGGTATGAGTTACCGAGTGTTGGAGATATCGGCCGTAGAGTGGAACTAGAATGGATATAAAATGGAACTACATGGCAGTTGGGTTGTGATGCTCAAAGCACCAAAAAGTACATTTGAAAAACTCAACATTAATTTATCTATCCAGGAATCATCACCTGGTTACTTCAGATAATCCACAGACCTTGTTGGGGGCAGTTTCATGTAGGAACATTATTCTTTCCACCGAGTTCGTGCTCATGTCAATGGGATGTAAACATTAATGGCGTCCTCCTCGGCTGAGCTTTAGCGCAGTGGTGTTTGGGGAGCTAGCAGGAGAGTCATGCTCCTTTGTGCGTTGTGCTTCTATTCAAGAGAAGGCAGATATTTCTACGGCCGATATCGCCAAAACTCAGCAACTGAAGTGAACTGTCCCTTCAACAAATGTGTTATCCACAGGAGAAGCATCTTAGGCTATTTTTTTTTTTTAATTCTAACACTTATATACAGACGCCAACATTGAGCTCAAAACCTGTGAGATTGTCTACAAGACCTAAGGTGCAACACCCTCTGCTCAATGTAATGTATCTGAATTGCCTGTCTGACTGTGTGTCTGAAAAGGTCAACAAGCAACCGGAGGTAATAAATGAGGCAGAAGTGGACTGCCTGTGTGGGCGTAATTGGGCCGAAGATCCAATACAGGGGAACAGTGACTTATGGGTAATTACCTGCAATGTCCTGAAACGAAGAGCTGTGAGTGGCTGTCTCTCTGATTCAATCAGCCCCACACAGAGCAGTGCAATACACAGCCTCTGTCTTAATTGTCCGATATGCTTTCTCCCCGATGCACAACTGTTTCTGCAGCCATTCCCTCCTCACTTACTCCTGCAGCCGGAGAGAGAGAGAGAGAGAGAGAATCATACACTTGTGAACTCATTCACACACAAAGTACCCTTGTGTTGCTCACAAACAAGTACGCATTCTCTCCCCTGCAACCACCACACATACATGCAGACAATTCCTGTTTTACACCCTCTCTCGGGGTCCCAAACACTCTGAGGGACGGTGCTTATTTATTTGAGGAGAGGGGTGGCTGGGGTGTGACTTTTTTTTTCCATCTTGCATCAAAAAATGTTATTTATGGTGGGGGGAGGGTGATTGAACAGGAATTTCATTTCAAAATGAAAATCCGTTGGCTGCCGAGTACATGGACATCTCAGATACACAAGCCTATATGCATCTGAACTCCCAGACAGCAGTGGGCTGTGGGTGTTCTTCATTAACATCCGTTTCTGTCAGTGTGCTGATCTGAGCTGACCTTTTCTGTGCAGTGGGATGCTGTGTACTTTTAATGACACAGTCGGCGGAGAGTTGAGGAGTTTTTTTGAACAGAGTTCGGCTAGTTAAAAAATTGAATCCTTGATAGAATGCTGTTCTAAATTATAATCAGCTACAGTACATGATCTTGATAACCCCAGTGAAATCGAATTTGTTTCATTTACTTTGGCATTTCCAACACTAACATCATTAGATTATTGGATCAATTAAATACTGGATCCAATTTAAGGAGAAGCACATTAGAAACACATGAAAATTATTTGGATAGCATAATTAAACCGATGAAACCTCGGACATTGCTTTTCTTGTGCTGAGCTCAGATGCCTTTCACAAGCATTTAAACCTTCGAACCCTAAAAAAGAAGAAAATAAAGCTAGGGGGAAAAATGTCTCATAATCATAATTACATATTTAAAATTATGTTACAGAATCACTATACATTTTGAAGCACTTTCTCCAGGTAATTTCCTTTTATATTCATTTGCTTATTCATTTTTTACTAGGTAATTTTCTTGTACTTTTTAAATGTATTGCTATTTTTGGGGTAATTTTGTCTTTCATTTCAAAGGGTTAAAATAAAAAGAAATGACCAAAAATAGCAATTAATTAGAAATGTTATAAAATTACCTGAAAGTAACCAAACAAACAAACCAAAAAAAAAAAGAAGCAAAAGAACAAAAACAGGAAATGACCTGGAAAAAGGTGCTAAAATAAAAAAAATACGACATTCAATTAAACAATCTCACACTGGAGGTCGTGCTGTTATACTGTATATCATAATGGCTGTTATTAAGCTGTAGATAATCACAGCCGTGATGATATACAGTACAACAGCACAACTTTGAGTGTGAAATTGCTTTTATACAAGAGCTAAACAAGTCTAATTTATTAGTTAACAGTAATAAGCGACAGAAACTATGATGATTTTTTTCTTCATCTAGTGATTTTTGTTCCGCAACTGCTGAAAGTGAAAGAAGTTGGGTGGCAACACAAAACTTTTCCTGCAAAATGGCTTGCTACTTTGTGTTAGTTAGGTCTACAATTGATGCGCAGGGCCGCTTTTTGGTATCGTGTACAATTATCTGTGTGTTTCCAGTGAAATATGAGTATGTTAACTGTAGCAGACTTTTGGATATTGACTTGCCGAGGCGAGTAGGAAGAATCATCACCGGCGCAAAACTGCAGCATCCGCCGCCTTCAGCTGCCTCATCCAGCTGAGGAAACTCCGGCTCCTGTCGCAGTGAAAGAAGAGGACAGGTCAGCCAAAGAGGACCTGCCGGGCCAGCGTCTGTCAAACATCTCCGCGCTGGGTTTAAAAGGGCCCTTATCTCTGCGTCACATGTTCCTGACATATTTGTGCACAGTCTTGAAGCACCATGCAGGAGTTAGCCAGCTAGCTATACTGAGGCAGCTAAGCTAAAAACAACAGCACGGCTAACGGCTCCACACCTGCGCAGAAAAGCCCTCACAGCGGAAGAGCACCTGCCACCAATGTAACCGAGCGCCCTGGGTATCTAACAAAACAATAAACTGGCCGAAAGACAGCATGACAGCTCCAACTGGGACGGCTGCCCTTTATTTTCCTTCACCAAAAACTCCAACAAATGCATGAGCCCCGAAAAGAGTGGAAGTTTCCCCCATTCCTTTATTCGCCTACTGTACGGAAACTCCAAAGGGACACACAATAGGCCTCCAGAGGAGTCTGTTAACACTCAGACTGTATGTTTACACTACGATCTACAGTAAAGTTAGATACCGATCATTAAGGCAGGGTTAGAACAGCTGCAGGCTACTGCGGAGTGATACATGAAGTGCTGTTGTACTGTATAAGCAATGGTGTGCATCTCGACCAATCAAGTTGCTTGGTCGGAATGAACAGTTAATAATTTCTAATAATTACGAATATAATTTGCTTGGTATTACTCCTTAATTATTTGTTAGTTTTTTATGACCACCACCACCCTCTCTTTTCTCTTTCTCTCTCATTTTTTAAACCAATTTGCTTGCAGTTTCAAAGGTTTAAATGCTTGTGAAACGCATCTGAGCACAGCACAAGAACACCCATGTCAATCCAGGTCTCAAAGGGTTAACTATTTCAAACTATTTCCCTGTGGTATCAGAAATGGTATTGAATATTAATATTTTTTAAGCTGTTGTATCAAAATCAGAAATGCCAGTATCTAGTATCTTACTTTTGAAATGAAATAGGTTAGAGGTTACTAGTTACCTGTTTAGAAATATAGTAAGCAATGTAACTATTTCTTTATCAAATCAATGTAAGTCATTAGCCTATATTTGATTACTTTTTGAGCAAATGTTTTAAACTGGGCAACAAAGCTGAAAAATCCCTAACAGCATCAATTTTAAACCTAACAACAGTTTTTTTAAAGTTTCTTAATGAGGGACGCACTGATGGTTCACCAGGTGGAGCATGTGTCATTGGGGCTCCATGACACAGCACCAAGGGTTCAGAGTGGGCCTGGGCCCTTGCATGTCATCTCCTCTCCCTCCCATTCTCTCTCTCTCTCTCTCTCTCTCTCTCTCTCTCTCTCACACACACACACACACACACACTTCAATATAATGAATAATGTCAATGATACATTCTACATATAAGTCTTTTTTATTTAAAATAATAAAAATAATATATTTGGTTGTAAACCCTTTATAATCACAAACATTTTGATTAGTAACTGTAATTTAATCATATATTTTAAATTATTTTTTAAAACAAACATTTACTTAAAAAAATACATTTAATAACATTTTTTAAAATTTTTAGTTTGTAATTTAATTGTTATACTATTAAATGTAACTCCTAAGTGACGACACTAAAACACCAGTTAAAATGTGCTCCCTTTCTTTTTTTTTTTTTAGGAAACTGATGACAGAAAGAAATATGAACAAGATGATGAAGATGCTGTATATACATTTATTGTGTAACTTGTCAAAAGCTTATTGATCACACATACAACACCAGAAAGGCTCAGCTGGTAAAAGAACAATAACAAATCACCAAAGATCAACACAGTTCTTGGCCTTGAATAAAACAGCAGCCAACAGACAAGGACAGCGGCTCCAAGGTCAACGGGGTCTGGAAACATGAAGCAAAGTCATATCGATTAATGATACGGATGCAAAGTGATAAATTATGGTGTTGAGTTTCCCACACTTGTGACCGCAATGCAGCTATTTCCAATTCTGACATGTAGAATATTTACAGTTTTATGAGCTTGGATGACACGTCAGACATTTACTCATGCTGCCCCATCCACTGTGGTCAGACGAGGTGGTGGGGTGATCTGAGGGCTCGAAGCAGACAAATAAATAACACATGGATAGAAAAATAGAGCGGAGCCACTGTCATAAAAAGCCAGCCACTGTACTCAATCCAAGAATAAAACAATTTCTCCGACAACCTGAAAAATGTCTGGCTGAACACTCTGATAAAAAGCTACAACCAGCGCATATTCCAGCACTCGAGATTACTTCCAGGCTTAACAGAGCGACAAAAGCCACCCTTGAACCGATGCAAAACCAAGAAGCTGGAGGCCAAAATACATCATTATAAAACACTGTAGCCCCTTTAAATGCACTTTTCAATAATAAAATGCTGAAATCACATGGTGAGAAAAACATTAAGAGTGTAACCATTTACTCTGCCTATATTTTGATATGACTTCACAAAAGTCCATCTGCTCTATGTATCCATAAATCCTATCGCAAACATTAAATACTCCATTACAGTACATCATTCTATCAATCTGGTAGTGTAAAATATGTAACATAAACATAAACTCTGTGGGATAAAACTGAAGCTTGTCGATATTGAAGGTTCCTCATTGTCTGATTATTGTGCTGAATAAAATTTAAAAAAATTCATAGACTTGAATTAGTCCAAAATACAAAATCTGAATACTATTTTAAACATTAGATATATGTGTACAAAGTGCTTGCTCTAAAGTGTCTGAGACATTTATAAGCTTGAAATAACTGATGCAAACTTTTACACTAAGGTTGAGCTCATTGTGTACTTGCGGAAAAAAAATAATAAAAATGCAGACACAATGTAGTAAACACCTGTACAGTAAGCTTGAACAAAAAAAAAAGCACCTCCTGATTTGTCTTTCTCACTGTAACCTTTTTAAAAAACACTTTCAGTGATTTCACTTTTTCTTTTTACAATTTTTTTCCTGAAAATTGCATTGCATATTCCAGTTTGCACACATTCACAATCACCATGGTACAACTGAAACCTCTGCAGTGCTTTTTTCTACATTATCTGATCTTCCTTCATGTAGACAGAGAGCCTTGTGGGGATCTTTGGATGAATGAACACTTAAAGTTGGATGAGCATCATTTCGGTGTCTGTATTACTTTTTGACTTTGAGGCAAAACTGCCCTATTGTTGATCCTGATAACTGAAGCAAATAACACCTTCCCATTTCTCTCAGGCCACAACCCATTTTCAGATATCAGTATCATCCAATCACTTTGCACCCTCTGATTGACCCCTTTTCACCACAGTAAGGCTGAATGCAGGAAAAAACACATGTACCGAGCAGCAATATATCATGATTAGTAACATTAATGACATAAAAAATATATATACTTGTAATTTTACAGCTTGTAGTAAATATATTAAGACATTTCTGCATTGACTTGCTGGTATCATCACCACTAGGCAGCAACAATAGAACACTGAGCTCTGAGAGACACACGGAGGGACAGAAAGAGAGAAATGGCACGTTTCTATCATATTCACAGTTTTTTTTTTTGGTTTTTTTTTTAAATGGTGATTTTATGGCTCTTGCTTTGTCTCTCTTCATTATGGGATTGTCTGATACAAAAGACCCATTATAATGGCTTGGCCTTTATCTCAAAGATGATTCCAACAACATAATTCAAAGGCAGGATGTGTTTCCTCTGTACACTGAAATGTTTTGTTTATGATGAGATGTGCTCATTTGGAGGCTGCCTTGATGTTAGACAATAGCAATGCTCCCAACTCATTCAGAGAGTTACTGTTATGAAAATTCATTGTGTTGCATCACAAAACCATGCACAACCTCTATTAGCCTAAGCTTAGATTGCTTATTGTTTATATTATGCTATGCTGCTGTGTTTATCATGCACATATTGTCAAAGACTTTATAATGAGAATTCATGGTTGAAAACATGTGAAGAGCTTAAAACCTGTACAAAAGGTGTCCTCTGCCGTCCTCTCACCCACACAGACCATTATAAAAAAAAAAGCTTACATTGTCAGTGAGTCGAAGGCAAGCTTGCAAAACAAGCTAGGAGACTAAATAATTCATAAATCAACCATTTTTACCTAAATTTGGTTATTCTAAGCAAAGTAAGGGGGCAAAGTTAAGAGGAATCTACACATTTACACAATATATCTGACTCAGGTTTTCTGGCAAAAATATTCACATCTATCTTTGTATTTTATCACTTTATCAAGTCAGAACTTGAAACTCTTTCAACACTGGCTCTGATCACCATTTTTGGTTCGGAAAATGTGGTCAGTTTTACGAGCATGACTGGAAATGTGCAAATTACGGTTGAGTGGCCTCAGAATAATTTTCACCCTTGCAGCTATTTTCCTCAACAATTTTCAGCTCATAATTTTTATAACCTTGGCAGGAGGGCTAAATTAAATATCAATTAAGGCAAATATTTTTGAGTGTGTGTATGCACGTTAGAGAGGCTTTACACTAATTCACCTATCGCATAGCAGTACATAGCAATGCATAAATGCACAAATCCTAAATTGAATGAGCACATCTTGGCACAGAAAACCAATAACACTATCATAGGCACAGGTTTTTAACACATGTACTTGGCATATAATAAGTATAAAATGTTAGCTTAATTACAGCTATTACATACTTTCACAGTCGTTCAACTTGTTCCAGTTGCTGTATGAGAAGAATACAACTCCCAAGCAGAAAGCTCTCTCATAACATTTCGGTTTATGTGATTATGAGTGAGTGCTGGTTGTAAAGGCTCGGCTGCTGTCACAGGATGACATGTAATAACAGGTGTATCTGTGTCTATGTGTGTGTGTGTGTCCCTTCCCTTCAGCTAAATGACTATAACAATGTGCCTTTGAGCAAGGCACTTGGTGGTACTCTGTGTACTAAAGCACAGTTTGTACTGAGCAGCGCCCAGCTGTGAGTCTGAATAAATCCTTTCTCTTGCTACAAGAATGGCTGTTCAGCACTGACATGTAAGTAGTGCACACGTCAGAATAAAATTGAACAAATTAGTCCATGCTGGGACATGTAATCAAACTGTATTTATCAATGCATTTCAATGTTCCCTTTTATTTGTCACCTCGACTTCAGTTGGTGATTTCCTTCATTTCCCAGATACCTTTTAATATCCCCCCCGGAAAGAAAGAGATTGAACAGTTTTGTCCCAATGACTTGTGTCTGCATGTGTGTGCATTTGTACTGCAAAGAGGTTGAAAGTCATTCTTTCAGCTGTAGATTCTGACAAGTTAATCGTACTCAAAAAAATCTTGGAAACCTATAGCCTTGAAAAAGTAAAGAAAATATAACTATTAATCATCAAACATGTTTACTTTACATCTAGTTATTAAATTTTGCTGTATTTACTTAATTTTGTGACGTTGTTGCAACTTAAAATGACAAGTGAATTTACCTTGCTCTTTCTAAATGTTTGCCAGTGATAAAGTTAGATCTGCCAGTTCTATTTGTTAACATATAGTATTAATGAAAATATAAATATGACTGACTAGTTTGCAACGAGCAGAACACAGATATATAGCGCAGTAAACTTGGTTTACTGAAGTTGCTAACTTTTACAAAGATTGATTTAATGAACCATGTCATTTTTAAGTTGCAGGAACTTCACAAAACCAAGTTAATATAACTACATTTTAAGTAAAGTCAACAATTAGATACAAAGTAAACATAAATTCAGACTAATTGTTAGAATTATTTACATTTTTCAAGGCAACAGGTTTCCTAGATTTCTTGAAGTAAAATTAACTTCAGATTAACATCAAATTTACAGTGCATGAAACTACTGTGGCTTTAGAAAAATAGAGTAAAATATCTTGACATCTTGTAATCCACGTTTGGCCACGTATTCATGAAAATATGAACATTAAGCAAAAATAAAGCCAGGAATGCCAGGCAAAAATGCATAGAAGTGTTTTCAACTGTATTTTAGGGTGGATTTTTTCCTTTAAATGCTGATAAGATAGTATCATGAGACATGAAATGCAAGATTAGAAAAATAAGCCACTATTGAGCAGCAAAACATCTCTGCCAGTAAGAGGTATCACCAACAGCTTTTTCTTGGTGTTGTGTGAAAAACATAACTCTGCTCGTCTTCTCCCGACCAATCATACACCAATATCTCTCTATAAGATTAAGACTTCAACAATGCCATTGCTCTGAACACAATTAGCCAGAGATGTAATGTGATCCAAGCAGTGAATTAATGCTTTTTGACTCATTACAATCTAATAGCTGCACATCTTGTGCACTGATGTCAAAAAATAGAGTGAAACTGTGCATTTTGGTTTGTGGTGTTTGGCTGCATTTGCATCAAATTAATCGCTGTAGCAGAAGAGTCAAGAATACAGCTTTCACGTCTCCCTTTCAGCTTCCCTGTGAAAACAAACACCTGTACACTCTCATCCACACTGTGTGCTGCGAGTTATTTGGTTTCCAGCATGAGTCAGGTAGAAACAGGCTTTTGTGACTGCATGGGACTTCCTGGTCTATCAACCTTACTCTTAAAAGGCCTGATGGCATTGTCATTTCATGGTGAGAGGTTCCCCAGCAGGTCCGGGGTGATGTACCCCACGGGCATGGCAGGTAGGGCCTTGAGTGGGTGCTGTGGCAGGCAGGGAGGGGGAGACTGGCGGGAAGGCGGGTTGAGGAGCAGACTGTGTTGACTGTCCACCTCCTGTACCACTGTGTAGTCTGCAACGGGCGCAAAGAGCTGGGATTGGGGAGAGTCAGGAAGAATGTAAGGGGACTGATTATCCTCTGCTGTGGCTGCAGGTTTGGTCTCCACTGACGGAGGGTGTATGGTCTGATAACCTTCGCCAGGCATCAAGGAGCTGGAGGGAGTGCTGATCTGCCGGGTGTTGCTCTCTGTAGTGTAGCCACTTCCTTCAGGATCCACAACCAGCAGCTGAAACTGCAGCTCCTTCTGCTTGTTTTCATCAGCGTCCTCGCAGCCTTTGTGCTCTTTTCCCTTCTTTTGTGTTTCCTCCTCTGTGGCTGAGGTGCCCTCCTGTATTCTAAGCTGCTGGCCAGGAGAGAGTACGACGCCCCCGGAGGGCATCACGTTGCTGACTTGGGCATAGAAGTCTGTGTTGACCCAAGTCTGGGGCCCTCCAGTTTGAGTTTGGACAAATGGCCTCTCACCCCTCTCTGGGGCTCTTTCTACAACATCAAAGGAGGCTTCTCCATCCTCGGGTTGGCCTGGCAGCAGGGTGGCCATCAGCATTAGGGTGTCTTGGTCGGGGAGATCTGGGTCATAACAACTGGCCCGGCCTGAGTCATCATCAGGGAAGCTGGGGGACAGGGAAACAGAGATGAAATTCATATTAAAAGAGACATCTGGCAGCATGAAAACACTGCTTTTATCGCCCTGACACACCAAGCTGACAATCAGCTATCGGTCAATGTCAACCCGTGGTGAGCGCCCCTTTTTTGCAGTGTGTACCACACTATTGGTTCTTGTCAGCCCCTTGATTCACTTGCTGCCCTGATTTGGTCTGTAAGTGAAATCACTCTGATTGGCAGTTCAGCTCAGTGCATGAGAAGAGGAATGTGCACAAGATCAAAACAAGTATGTTATATGAGGTCCGATTATTTAATTTTTTTTAGGATTATTTTTTAAAGGCTTTTGCCTTAATTGAGACAGGACAGGTATAGCATGAAAGGGGGAGAGAGAATAGGAATGACATGCAGCAAAGGCCAGAGGCCGGAATTGAACTCGCAGCTGCTGCGGCGAGGACACAGCCTCTGTACATGGGACGCCTGCCCTACCAACGGAGCCACTGGGCACCCCAGGTCTGATAATTTTTTTAGCCACTGAGCTCTTTAACAGAAACTTTTTAAAATTGTTTGTGTTATTCACACTGTAAATATTCTTTGTTCTTTCAACATCAGGTTGTATTATTAACGTAATAACTGGCTAACATCTTCAATCCATCTGGTTGGTCTTCCAGTGTCCCTTTTTTAATGAATAAACATACAGACTATGGCCACCTGCTAGTATGAAGAGTTATTTCCTGTATGCGTGAGTTGGCCGATGGTTTGGCTGAAAAACAGATGACATGAGGCAACGCAACAATCGGCCTTCATCGCCTTAACTTCTTTGATCACAGTTTGATGTGTCTTGGCCTTTAAATGAGGATCTTTGCAGTACCTGACAGCATTGGAGCACCCTATGTTCATGTGGCGGCTGACAGGTTGCGACAGACTGAGTAGCCTTTGGGTGTCTGAGCTCTGGTTGCCCTCCTTCTCTCTAGTATCGGTATCCTCAGCATCCACCTCAATAAACTCTACCCACGGCTCGTCCTGGTAGAAATCTGGTGCGTAAGTGGGCAGGCCACCCATACCTCCACCAGTCAGGATGAAATTCAGCTCATCCAGCTTCCCCTTCTGAAAGTGCACAGATATGAATGTAAGTGTGGCAATCAGGATGAGGAAAGTCATGTAATGACAAAAGTACTATCTTATCCTATTCTCTACATGTTTTGTGGCATGTGTTAGCGTCTGTTTTTTTTAGAGTATCAGCTACAAACCCAACGTGCTTTTTTGTTTTCCCTTTGTCTGAGAACGAAATAGCAGCATTATTATTGTATTTTTTCCAATCAGAATGTGTTTTCCTGAGGTCCAAGGCTGTTTTGTAAAGAGCAAACAGGCTGCTTGTTAAATGCATCCCACATCATCTGGCAATAATACACCCACAGCACAATGCTGAACCAAGACCCTCTTCACATTATATTATCCATCAGTGGTGCTCCTGACCTTGTTTACATACACAAAACAACAGTGCCTGTTTGTGTTCAGCTTATTTAGGGACATTTTTGCTTTTATTTAATAGTTGACAAACATTATAGGCTGGGAGCCAACTGAGCCAAATGGATGCCAGGCTGTATCTGTCTTTGATAGAAATTAAAATGGAAATGTAATTAAAAACAGTGGTTACACTTCACATTACACAGTCACTTTACTGAATAAACAATGTGCAGTTCCACATGTTGACTGCTGTGTATTATTGATGTTTACAATTTTTTGTACTGCTGCATTTGCAGAGTATTTAGCTCTTTGTACCACCTATTATTAGTGTGTAAATCAATTGGCCTCTTATCTGGTTGTTGCAAGAGCATAATAAGGTATATTTTTTATGATGTCTTAAAGTTACTATTTTTCTGATAATTTTTTATTTTGATTCTATTATTGTGATTATCCGTATCAGCTGCTTGATGATCACAGGCAGGTCTCTAGCTGCTGCTTAAACGGGGTCACACCTTCAAATGTTTTCATTAATGCTAAAACTAAGACCGAAACACATCCGTTGTCTTGTTCTGCCATGTATCATTAAAAGTACACTCACTTTGTATACTCACTTTATTTGCTTCATTTCTTATTTAGTGATTTTTCGGTCGCACACATTATACTAAGTTTGACAATTCAGTTTAGAATGGCAATTCTTTTGAATGAATTCTTTGTGCATATACTATAGAAAACAGTATGTACCTATTAAAGTCTGATCACTTTTGGAATTTAAACATGTTTTATCATAATCCAATAAAAGTGACTTATTAAAGAATATCCATATATAAAAGATATGTACGAGAGGGTGGATCTGACCAACTGTGGTGAGGCTTTGCTAACATTCTTTCACTCAAAGCGGCCAGCCCTTAAATAAACTCCAAGCCTTAACAAAATGTAAACAGGTGAATTATATAAAAAAATCCACCTGCCGTACAGTTGTCATGAATGTCAAAATTAGCTATAGACACCAAAAGCATTTCTTTTGTACCAGGCTGCTGTAAGGTTGGGCATTTTAAAATGTGGGTCTTTGGGTATTAACTCACTTTTGGAGCCAGTCTCAAGTGGCCATTAGAAGAACTGCAGTTTTTTGCACTTCCACATTGACTTCATTTCTCAGCCCCAAAGTTTGCTGCTTGATAACAACACATATGTGACATGCTAAAACTAGTCATCCTGATGTATAGGTTGGGATCTAGTATGTATGTCCAATGAGACAAATCACAGATGAGACAGAATAACAACACAGACAGAAATGTACCTTTAACAGCTCTGGATCGATGCCTTTAATTTTGGGTGCAGGAACTGGTGGCAACAAAATCATCATCATTCTGCAACAGCAGGGAGAGGACAACCACATGATGAAGGTAATCTGTTGCCAGTTGACAGTATTTGTGTGTGTGTGCATGGCATATGAAGCCACGCTGAGAGCTGCACTGCACAGTCTGCTGCTGGTTTTACACCTTCATCTCCTCACAGCTCATACTCAGCCTTTTATTTATTACTCTTACTTTCTTTTACTTTTCTTACTTGATTACTGATTTTAGATTTAATATGTTGTTGTTGTTTCTTTGTTGATATGTACTTATGTATCTATATGTTTATAATATAATATAATATAATGTCATACAGCTATTTGAATTGAAATTAGTGTGTTCCTACCTGTGCTGCTGAGAGACGACAATCAGCATGATGAGTATGAGGATGCCCAAAATCCCGAAAACAAGAACCAGTGTGATCGGGAAAATAGACTCTGAAAGACAACATGAAACCAAATCTGTCATCATCAATGCTCCTGGTGGTTCAGGGATGTGCACCCTATATGTCTTACCTAAAAGAAACTGTGGGACATATTTACATTTATTGTTCCTAACCAAATGACCGATTGCTGATTTGTTACCTTTGTTGGGAATCTCAGTCACTTGAATGAAGATGGAGTCACTGAACTCTCCAAACTTAGTGAAGGCCACCATCCTGCAGCGGATATGCACTTCGTACTCTTTTCCTATGTGCAGACCGTAGATTGTCTGCTGCGTTTGTGGCTGCATCTCGAGCTGCAATAGAGAAACACGTAGGAAGAGAGAGAGAGAGAGAGAATAAAAACACAAAGAAGGAAAGAAAAGAGATTTTTCTGTTTTAAATGATCAGAAAATGATGCCAGTTTTGTTCTTTCTGATAGAAACAACTACATCTGACTGAAGCTAAATGAGGTGAGAAGATGTCTATGTTTAGTTTTGGTAAGTATAACAGTGACCTTTCCAAAGGTGTAATTGTTGAGGTACTTCAGACACATTAGCCGAAGGACATACTGTTATAATAGAGGGCTTTAAAACAGTTCCCAAGGCTGCAGTTGTCAGACTGGCTGGCCCTGTGGTAATGAATATGAGCCTGTACAAGGTCCCATGGCCTCTGACCTACAGATCCCTCCCTTCACTTCCTTCAGAGAGGCCGTGTTTTCCCAGAGGGCCTTGCTCTGGCTTCCACTGCCTTGCCAACAAAGCTACATTGCATTTTAGCCACAAGAGTTCGAGAGGGAGGGGGAAGGAAACACGACACTTTGCTTGCACGACCTACCTACAATTTACTTTAAAGAGGGTGCATGAGTGTTTGCATTTGTGTCAGCTTGTGCATGTGCACAGAGGGCTTTTGTAAAGTTTTAAGGTGTGTGTTTACATATCTCAGCGCATGCAACTCTGTGTGTGTGTGTGTGTGTGTGTGTGTGTATGTGTGTATGTGTGTGTGGGTGGGTGGGTGCTTAAATGTAAAGACAAAGTAAAAGTAAAGTAAAGACAAGACTTACTGCTTCCCAGTTTGTGGTATTTCTCTCTCTGTATTGGATCTCGTATTCAATGCGCATCCAGCCCGCCGCGACGTCCGCAGAGGGTGGGGGCTCCCAGTTGACCATGACATCATAGCTGAGCCCGGAGGGACTTATATTCAACAGAGTCCAGTTTAGAGACACTGGTGGGTCAGGACGTACTGCCAGGAAAAGGGCAAAAGTTCAGTTAGAGCAGAATGAAAACATTCTGTTATTTATATTGTGTTTATAAACACTATAAATAAATGGACGGCTGTGGATGCACTTGATCATGTGTAGATGAGCAAATAAAGAAGGAATCAAAACAACCACTGCATACATTTTGTATGCCATTCAATTTTACAAATCTAAAGTTTATAGTCAGTTTATAGTTTATTGCTGGTTTTAAAGGCTGCATTAAGGTAAAGCAATGCAATTTTCTGAACTTAGCAGACTGTTCTATCTGTTAGATCCACATTACTGCCGATTATTTATCAAAAATCTCACTGTGTAAATATTTTGTGGAATGCACCAAAAGTCAACCCTGCAATATTATCCCAATATCAATGACGAGGTATTCTCAGAAATGAAAAGATGCCAATTTCAAATTGTTATTTCTTGGGTACAAGCAGAGCTTTTGGCCCGATTTTGTCAAGATTAATCATCTGGGCACTATGAATATCAACAGCCAATAACCTGCAAATCCAACCAAAGCTGTTGATATATTTTGCTGTGGACACACAGTACTGCATAATGTAAATGGACAGACCAACAATCAAAAGCAACTTCACTCTACGCCCTACTGTGGGTTCAGTGGAAGACAACAATGACATGTTATCTATAAAAACATGCTGATAATCAATTTGCACACGAGGAGAGCGAATAAACAAAGGTTTCTCCACGGAAGAGGTATCAGCAAACATATGACGTTAGCGTGTGATAATACAGTATTTATCAGCATCTTGTACGGTCCTTGTGAGATAAAGACCATCGGACATCAAAACATTTACTGTGTGACACACTGTGTATGTGACACTTGCTGGTTTGGTTATATGCAGCAGCACGAAAACCGTCTGTACAGGTGATCCATCATACAGGCAATGACATTTTCTGCAGTCCCACAGTATATGATTCCCTTGTGAAAATGTATTTATTATTATCAGTGCTGCTACTTCTGTAGAAGAGAGAAATTGTAGTAGAAAATGATTTAAATGCAATGTAGAATTCCCCCGATTCATTAGACATATTGCAAAAGTCTTGATATATGCACATATTGTTTTTACTAACCAATATTCTCCACAGTGAAACAGTCATCCTCATTGAAATAGGTAATGTTGTTTTGGCTGCGGAGCTGCATGCAGTAGGGGATCCAAACAGATGTGTGATTTACATCGAAGAAGCATTCCCTATTTGAATGAACGTACTCTGGACACTCTTTCCATTCGCTGGTGGGAGAGCTGAAGAAAAGAAATAATGAGAGAAGAAAGAGAAAAAGAAGCAAAGGAAAAAATGACTGTCACTTGAGTTTTCTAAAAAAGCAAATCACATGATGTGCACACAAAGATACAGAAATGGAGCGTTTCCACCATCAGTTCGGTTCAATTCAGTTCAGTTCAGTAAGCTTTTTTATTTTTTTTGGGCGTTTACATTGTGAAAAGTTGTGGATGGTACCTTAAGTACTGTTCCCATTTTTCAGCACCCCTCTGCATGGGGTACTTTGCACACAGTTGCTGTACTAAAACATGGATCTCGAAACCCTGTAGTCTGTTCATTGTTCAATAACAAATCAACACACTGGTCAGGGCTGAGCTGTGGCTGGTTTAAACACTGTTCATGCTGTTTTCCATACATTAGATAGCTGTAACTAAAAACTGAAATAATGTTTTGCAGATTCTAGCAGCAGCTGTAGACTGAGAAAAAATCTGGGTCAACAGCAGACAACTTTTAAGGTGGAACGTTTACTTGTAATGTTACTCAATGCATGAGTTAAGGACGTGAATCCATCAACACACCTTAAATTTCAACATGACAACCTTTTTTTTGTTTTTACTGTCTCTCTTGGATGACATAAACTTTAGAGATGAGTGGGTCTTCAAGCATTTAAAAAAATATGTATCAAATGTGACCAAATTATGATATCTGCATATATTCTTATTCTCACTTGTAGAAAAAAAACCCATGGGAGTGTCGTTCCTGTGCTCTAGGGCAGCACTAAACCACCACTCTTGCCTGACAAGAAGTCAATGCAAAAACCTGCTATTCTGAAATAACCCATTGAGAGAGCCTTACTCCAGTCTGCTCTTTCATGTGAAAATGCTGCTGTGCAGCCGCCTTCTGTGGATTTGACTCAAATCACCAGTGAACAAGGAAATACAGCGAGTGCTGCTGGACGTAGCAGCAGGTGACAACAACTCTGCCTATATGTAAGAGTACTGTCTGCAGTGGAAACAGATCTAGGGCCTAGGTACCTGTTCGTAGGCATTACTTTTGGTTCCAAAGGTACAAAACCGAATACTTTTGATAGAAACGCAGCTCAAATGCTCTATGTGAGAAACAATTACTTAAACTTTTCATGGTACTGTGGCTATCACACTCACTTTTTCTTAAGGTAAAAGACTCTGAGCGCTCCAGGGGAGGACAGGTTGTGGAAGTTGCCTGGACTCCACCAGCATCTGAATGTCTCCTGGTCCCTCGATATGCACTCTGTGATGTGTGGTTCCACTGGTGCTGAAAGACAGCGAGACACAAACACAGAAAGGTCAGGATCAGAGGGGAAACAATCAGAACTCAGATTGCATTAGGCAGATCAATTGCCTTTATTGACGTCTTTCAACCCTGTGGAGTTTTTCGATTAATCAATGCAACAATAACTAAGCACCCTTTATCTCCATTCCTCCTCCTCCTCCTCCTTAAAGGGATGCTTTGCCAATTTTTAACCAGCTTTGTATCAAAAGGATGTTGTTAGTGCATGTGATGGACTGTGGTAAAGTGTTTCTGGCTCTTGGGGCTGTTGACTGAACTACAGGCTGTACCTCTGCATTTTCGTATTGCCGACTCTTGTGGATTTAATTTCACGATATGCAGCCTGTAACATTATGGCAGCTTTTCTGCACTGTTACTGAGTTGCCTTTTTCTCCCCTAAAATGTTTTTCAGAAACATGTTTTAGTTTACTGTTTAACTGAAATACGAGATCCAGCCGGACCCAGACCCCCCCGGCAGATTTGGTCACCCCAAATGTTGAGTCCATGGCTACAGCCTCGCTGTGATACACATGTGAGCAGGAAAACTTACTGAAACACAAGGATTAACCCTAACCCAAGGATCGGAATTGTGCGCGATGACAAGGATGAAATTGCTTAAAATTTTAGTCACCTTTATAACCTCTAGATCCCTCCACACACATTTCATACCATTTCTCCTCCGCTCCACCCTGAGGGCCTGACTCAGCCTTTTCCACCTCTTCCTCGGCACACTGTCATTCCTCATCACCAATCCCTCGCCACCTCCCTCTCCAGTTGGAGGCCAGTTTCTCATCCAGCTGAGAGTGCCAGGGTTTGGTGCAACCATAAATAAGCAGCTGAAGGTATCATTGATTTCTGCCCTACCCGTTCTCCTCCAGGGCTGGCTGCAGTATAAATCACACACCAGACCCAGAACATAAACATGCTTCACAACACAAGGCAAGGCATTAAAGACAGACTGGAGGAAACCTGCAGCTGGGCACTGTTGCAGAATAGTTGCTTGAGTTCATAACCATTTAACAATAAGTATCTCCACATACACTGCTGGAATGCTGCTAGATCCTAAATCAAAAGATGAAATATTAGGCCTATGTTACCAACATGTGCAAACATATAACACTTGCACACAGACATGCAACCAGCCAGTCGGCATCTGTAGTTAACAATAACCACAAACATCAAATGCCCTGACAAACAAGCTCAACCCAAGGCAGGCCAGGCTGCAAATACTCATCAATTATTCACACAGAATATGCACCATTACTTTGATTACTTTGCTTACTTTCTATTTGATGCCAGTGTAACCTCATAATTCATTGCATTCCTACGCCGTTGTGCCTCCAGCTCTCAACGCTCCCTCCCCCTTCTCCACCTTCCCTCCCTTCATCTTCTGCACACTGTCGTAGTTCCCAGAGCTTTGCTATTTCAACTCAGCCTCCCTCCCCCATCAAACAAATTCCAGCTGCCACCATCAAAGAGCTTTCTGCCGACACTGGATGCAAAGGAGAGCTTAGAACCACAGCAGGGCAGATTACACAAAAAGTAAAATGACACCTTGAAAATGATATTGATGCTTTCATTTTCTACTTTAAACTGTTGCGCATATTTGTATTTGTAATTATGTATTTGCATAATATAAATGTCATCTCAGAGCTGCTGTACTCGGGGTGGAGCAAACTCAGAGGACATTGTTTTGAAAGTTAACCTCTCCATAAAGAATTAGGCTCTGCTGGCAAAGGTCAGAAGGTGCAGTCATTTTTTAAAAAGTTCTTTGCATTTTTGAACACAGCTGTGGATGGCAGTTGAATCTAAATTGTGTTAGAGGTGAAAGGTTGTGCAGTAACACCTGGAAAGACTCAAATTTTCACCTCAAACTTAAAGACCCCATTACAGTGAACATTTTTACCTGGTTAACATGTCCATATAACGTTTTTATATGCTACAAGGCATGTCATAAGCGAAATAAGCAGTCAACACCATGGCTGATTATTTGCACCTTGGAACTGCAGTGTCAGGCTGCTCTCACAAACAGTTTGTACATTTTCCTACAAAACATGGATGCACCCAAAGGTATGCATATTCCACATATTTTGAAAGGGTGCAATCACGTAACCAATGCACTGATGAGGGTACATAAGAAAGCAGTCCTGAGCAGTGATGAGGCACGCTGCTGTGGTGGATCAGTCACAAAACACCGGACTTCCCCCAGGACTTTACCATGGTTACGTGTGTTCAGAACTCTGTGAACTTTGCGTAAACATTATGTACTTCTTCACCATGTTTCTCTGTGTAAACCTAACCACAGTGACTGTACTTGCCTGAACCTGATGACACCGAACCATGTTTCTTTTCCGAACCATAAACATAGTGACCTTTATTTAACCTCTGTAACTGTACATAATTGTATGTTAGGGATATAAAGTCATTTGTGGGGTGCTAATTTGTATGATAACATCTGAACTGCTGTGCATGCATTTTTTTTAAGGATACCATACGAACCAGTCTATGAGAATATGTTGGCAGTGTACCAACAATAGTCTCCAAAATGGTGATTCAAACATCCCAAGGTTGTTATATCATACACCTCAGGAAACAATCCTGTCAACTTGCAGAGTGGGGCTTTCCATACTGCTGCGGCATTACAAGTAGAAGCCAAGAGTAGCTACATATCGTATTTTGCAAGCTAAGTTTCACTTTTACTACAACTTGTCAGAGCTGGCAATCTGGAAAAAAAGTTTCTACCATAAGCAAAACATTAATAACAGTTTGAAAACGCAGTAAAGCCAAAGGACCATGTTATCTACTACTGTCTACAGGCAGAGGTTGTGGGGTTTGATGTGCAGAATATAAATGAGCAGCTGCGCTCAAACTGAAGGTGGGCAGCTGATGTGTTGGGCTAATTTGTCTATATTAATTATTCAAAGATCCGAGCATATGAGGCAAAGGTGCCGATTTTGCCATTTTAAGGCATTCAGACATGTTTTTCATGAGAAAAATCTCAATATGTAATCCAGAGAGATTAGTTTTGGGGGGTTTAACCATGTTACACCTGGATTGACATCAGTTTCCTGTTCAGTGTTTGGACGCCTTTCACATGCATAAAAACCCCTGAAACTTGAAAAAAATTGGTTGATTTCATTTGAAAATATAAATAATATATATTGAAAATATAAAACATAATGAGTAACCCAGAAAGAATTCTGCAAATTGCAAAAGGTGTAAAAGGTGATAATTAAATTATCTGAAAATTATTTGGCGGGATGATCACATAACATCAAAAAACTACAGAAAAGGGCCAAGAAAACGACATTTATAATTTCTATAATTATATATTAAAATGATGTTATCGAGAAAAACTTTGTAGTTTGATTTTTTGTTTTAGACTTTCCTTTTTTTTGGCTTACTTTCACGTAATCTTATTTTAACTTTTTTTTTCTTACTAATTTCTTGCTAATCATGGGCAATTTCTTGTTAAGCTTCTTGAAGCCTTCTCCCCAGTCTGCTCTGGTTTCAAAGTGTTCACTGACTGTAGAGGAACTTTAACTCTCAGTTTCTCTCTTTCTCACTCATTTGCTCACCTGTAATACTTCTTCTCTTGCTCTTCTTATCTTATATAATGAGGCTTAAACCTATACATTGCTGTACAAAAAAAAAAGAGAGAGCCTGAAACTATTCAAGTTATAACTGGCTCGTATGCCACGGGGCAACGTTGCCTTGACAGCTACATGTTGATTACGTGCTACGCTTAGGCTGGCAATTTTGTTGCGGGGCCTTAATCCCTGTATTCTACTACTACTAATATATAACCAGTTTCAATGATGGGAAGCTAAATCTTGCCTGTACCTGCCAGCTGCCATTAAATGATCAGCCGTTGAAAGCCTTGGGCTGGAAGAAGAAACCTAATTTTGTGTGTGCATGTGAGTGTGCTCATTCTGGCTTTCCATATGTATCTGTTGATCCTTCTGGGCTGTGTGTGCAGCTGAGACTGATAAACAGCTCTCAGCTTCATGTCCTGTCTTCATCAGTCCATACAGAGGAGCTTGGAAACCACTTATCTACCTCAGTGTCAGCTTTAGCCATTAAGGTTTAAAATCCACGAAACAGACTAAATAAAGCACTGTTCTCTAGGCTCTCATGCCAGCTGGCAAACAGTACTAAAAAGGAGGAGAGAAAGGTGCAACCAGACTTTATCAGTTACTGCATTGTTAAATGCTAAACTGTCATGATGAGCAGGGCAGAAATGAGGTTATGACGCTATGAATTATCACCTTTTCCAGCTCATTTGCAGATTTAAGTTAGTGTTCAGGTTAATAACGCTTCAAGAGGCCGCTAAAAGGAGATGTGGGGGAAGGAGGAGGAAGAGAGCGAGACAGATAGATGGCAACTGTCAGAGACAGCCAATGTGTGGATAATGTTGTGACACCAGGAAAACTGTGGCTCAATGTGAGATTTTTGGCTGCAAAATAGCAATTCCATTGAAAATAAAATTAATGTCATTACATAAACACATGTATTGGATGATGTATCTCCCTTGATAAAAATAAAAGTTACAACATCAAATTCATTTGAAACAGTTTTAGCCATAGGACATGCACATCTAGTTCTTTTATTGAAGGGAACATGTTGTTTAAAACCTGTTCTGCTAGAAACATTTCACGGTCTGCGGAGATGATTAACTATCTGTCCCAGCTATCACTCAATGTGGTGTCCCTCAGGGCTCAATTATGGGTCCGTTACTGTTCTTTTCATATATGCTCTGGTACATGAGCAGCTTAACTTTATACTTCACTTACATTTGGCAACCAAGCTGAGCTAAGCACATTGACAGAAATACTTCATGACGTGAAATATTGAATGTCACATTTTCAGTTTCCATAGCCACAACAGCTCTATGTCAGACCACACATTAGGAATCTGAATATGATTATTTTATGGTGCATTACGTTTTAGCAGACATGAATTTAGTTGTTTTTTTTTTTTTTAATAACTGCATCTAGAATTAAGCACCACCAACCCATGTCTGGCATGGAGAAAGTTCTTTGAGCATTTATATCCTCCCAGACTTGGCTACTGCAACTCATAGCATGTCGTCATTTCCCACACTGGCATTTCCGGTCTGCAATTAGTGCAGAATGCTGCCACTCAAGTGCTGTCTAAACAGGGTTGGTCTTCCTAAGCATAAAGCACTATGGCACAAATTTGGTTTATTTTTAAAGCATTACCTATAAATGCTATAATAAAAATTGCTATAACCTAATCATCCATTACTGTGGGGCAGCATGTAGAGATTGCGTGCAGATTTTAGGGAGTATTTTTATCCATGTCTTACTTATGCTAAACACACAGTCAAAAATAACACAAAACCACACACTCTGGACTGTGAGTGTCTCTTCTTTGTGGTATTAGTGGATAATTGGCTTGAATTGCCCTATGTTTGAAGAGCACAGATGCATGGCTGCTGAACAGTAGAACCTGTTGTCCCCAGTCACTTCGCTCACAACTTGCACTCAGCTCTTCACTGACAGCGTAAACACAATTACAAGACATTTAAAGCTGAATTGGTGTTGCAAGTCTCTATCGAACCCTAACAGGAAGGGTAAAATGTAACCATCTCTTAGGGTAAAGCACATAAAGTGTTAACTTTATATTATTTATGCATAAACATTGTGTATTTCGAATGCTATTTTTTTTTTTTACCAGAATATGCAGGAAATGTTTTTGAACAGTTAAGAAAACTGATTTGGTACTACTGATCATCAGCAACTTCTGACTGCCATTGCAGCACCCATGGCAGACGATCCACATCGCTTCCTGTCACACCATCAGACTGTCTGTGTGTGTTACTGTTAACCAGATGGAAAAATTGGCAGCGCACACTGACACTGTGCTTAGAGTAAAAGTGCCTGTCAGTCTGCACATGCCGAGCCCTACTTTATATCCCTGCACCCCAACCAATACTCGTACACGCATGTACTTTTCAGCAACACACACCGGTGGATGTGTTAATTTGTGTGAAACCGATAGCATCGTTTGTCTTCCACAGGGAACAAGTCCTGGATGATGAGAGAAAGAAAGAATGAGCACAGGAGAAGAAACGACTGGATGAAAAATGAGATCAAATCTGGAATTTCCTTCATTTCAGAAATGTACTCATGCTCACTCCAAACTTAAGCATTTATATATTATTTTCTGGGAGAAAAGAAAAGAAAAACCTTAAAATTTGAGCTTAAGAATGGAGGTTAAATGTCAAGTCAGAGGGCCATGTGGCATTAGAGAGAGCCAGAGAGTGCAAGAAGTGGGCCAGAAGAGAGGGGGAGAAAGGTGAGAGGCTGCAACAAGATACAAACAAGGGAATGAAAACAGGTGATATAAATAACTGGCAACATGCACACCCAGTTTTACACGTGAGTGCACAGACGCACACAAACACTGAACTTACACCTTCAAAACAAAAACCGACAGAGAATATCAAAGTGCCATTGTCCGATTCCTTGAATGTGTTCTGCCTTTCCTCCCAGTTTCACAACAGGACCTATGGGCTTTTCTTCGGGACCACGGAGGGACAACGAGTGCTCGCTCCTCATGATTCCCATCACCGTTCACAGCTTTGAAGTCTAACAGAAACAATCTGGTGTGTTTGACCATGCGATGACCCAGTCAGCTTTGTCTTGTCTTGGCGATTTATTAGCCTGAACTAATGATGTTAATCTCCTCTAATGCCATTACAGCCCACAGTATTGGCTTAGTTATGTCATATTACATCCAAGTGAGAGTAAATATAGATGGGGGGCGGGATTCTGGCTTGCAGCATAGACACCTGCATATACTGAGCACACACATTTTCTTTCCTTTCCCTACCTCTCTCTCTCTCTCTCTCTCTCTCTCTCTCTCTCTGGCTTATGTTTTGATGGCTTATTCCCCTCTGCTGGCCTCTGCGCTTCAGCAGGGTGTCAGACATTTTCACACGAGACAAAGCAACATGTTAAGTTCAGCTGGTGACTGTGCAGCTTCACACTGAAGTGGGAAATCCCTGTTTCAGAAATGAGTCAAAATGGCTCCACAGCCATTATAAGTGGGAGCTGAAACATTATGTCTAAGCAAACTGCTGCTCCATTCAATTCTATCACTCACTGCAATCACCCCTTAAGGGTTTATGTCACTTATTTCATCTACCTGAAGAAATTCAGTTTGTTTCAGGGTTTCATATTCATATTCAAAGAAAGTGTGACAGAACTTTATATTAGAATTTAATTTTAGTTTAATATAATTGTAACAGTTTCGCCAATTTTTTGCTAATGTTTGAAGAAATCATTAAAGCTAGAGTGCGGGACTTTTTCATATAAATGAATGTCTGTTACACTTAAGCCCTTCTTTGTCGAACAAGTTCACACAATGCTGATTCAGTTTGTCGTCTAGATTTCAAAGTATACCAGAGTTGTGGTGTCTGGTGTCTGCGGTGACTGGAAGTGATGCATCTTACGTCAACCATCTAGAGCTACATTGGGCATGAAGGGGGGAGAGACGACGAGAAGCAGCTAGGAGTATTGGGGAAGATATAGCGACAAAAATCCTTAGAGCAGCTCAAGAAACGTTTCTGGAGTGGATAATCTGTCTAAAAATAAGTATATTTCTTTAGTTTAAAGGTAAGTTTTCTTGTGTAGTATGTTTTCTTTAGTTTATAATCACTTAAAATTAAAAATCATTGTGTTTTGTGACATGAGAAGTAGCCGTTTATATAAACATTTGGGTTTTTGCGTTGGCCACTGTAGTTTACAGCCCCTTCGCAACGCGCAGTGTCAGTTTAAATCACCAAGTTGATTTGTTTTGTTAAGTAAGAAACCTCGACAGATAATTCTTCACCTGGCAAAAACCTCCAAAATGTCCAGATGAGAGGAGAAAGGTGAGCACACATTAGCAGGTGCCAGGTTAGCAGCCCTTCTGCGATGAGACGAACAGCATGGTAGAAACACTGATTTGTAAGGTGAAGCTGATTTATTCAATGTTTTTACCGGTTTTAATCTCGTTTGTTTAAGACAGAAAGAGACCTCTGGATAATAAGGCTTATGGTAAAAACGTCCTGAGAAATAAATGCTGAAAAAATCCAAACCGGAAGTTCACACATAGAAGAAGTTTTAAATGACCGCAATCGGCAATCCTCTCTGCTAGATGCCACTAAATCCTGCACACTGTTCCTTTAAATCTTTTATGAAATATAACATTGGTATTATTAAGCTGCAGTTAAGGCTACAGCAGACCAGCTGGGCACATTTTGCCAAAAATTAACCCATAGAAAAAGATATTAAAAATATCTCACACATTTCATGTTTCACGTCGGCTCTCTAACTTTTTCTATAGCAGTCCTCAGTCTGCCATGCTGCTTACAAATGTTTGCCTTTAAATTCACTTTTTTAAAATGAAGGACATAGAGATGCTATCCTCCCATTACAGAGTATTTCGCACACCACATATTCTCTTTGTGTTTTACTTCAGACACCATATCCCAAACGAGGCCCCGACTTCACTGCTCAGAGCAAACACACCCACTGCTTGTCTTTGAAGCAGATGTAACTGTAGATTGTGTGTACAAGCCAGGAGGGCCAAACCCCTGCACTTTTACCGCCAAGAACACAGCCTCCCTCAACAGGATCAATCTATGGGCCTGAGGAGCGAGTCCTCCTGAGACACACAGGCTGGGGAAAAGAAAAAGAAATTGTGCGTGTGAAGACAGATCGAGACAAACGACTACCACTGGCTGTAATCACTTTGGTAAGCCTTTAAATACAGAGGGAGCATCTCCAAACGTCTACTCTTGGCTTGTATGTGGCTGGCTCTACAACAGACATAAAAACGCTGCAGAGACCTCAGAATTTCAAGAAGGATTTATTAGGTCCCAAAGTGGGAGATCAAAATGGTTTTAAACAATGCTGAAAACACAATATTTCACCTTGTAAACAGGATTTAATGATATCTGCCTACTGGTCTGGTGAGTAATAGGTCAAATATAGACCACTGTAAGTGTAAAAAGCAGGTGTCAGGGTTGGAGTTTATACAGTGGTGAGCTTGAGAAAAGCACAGGCTGCATGTGTTTGCTCATGCTATCAGTGGCTGTTTTGTGTTTACTGATGTTTTAACGGTTGTTGAGGAAGACGTGCTGGAGACCATTTTCATGATTAAAGGAGGCGAACCAGTCAAAACCTCACCTGGCTATCAGGGGTTTGTCTGAGAGCTTATCAGAAAGGTAATGTAAACTCCACAGAGATAAAAACATTTGCCATGGTTTGCGAACAAACACAAAGTCAGAAGGCCCCAAGGGCAGAGCTGTGGAGCTCAAAAATGCGTGATATCACTAATTATTTTACAGTACAGTGCTGACAGACCTATCTGTTTCACATTAGTTCCTTTACTGCAACAACTTAAGATGCAACCAGGAGTGGCTATGTTAAAATCAAAGGTTACAATATCGTAACCATTGTTCTATCAGTACAGGCGGAGCCCTCTGCAGGACTCTATTACCCCTTTCCAAACAAAATGAGCTCATGATTGCAGGTTTTTTGAAAGTCGGGTAAACCCACAACAATAGACTGCTTTCCTATTGCCCGGAGAGCAGAGCAATGTACACTCTGCAGCAGATGAATATGTGTGTGTGGGGATTGTTTTGGTGCGTCTGTTCAACGTCACAGAGAGGCCTGAGAACAGGTAAACTGCAGATTGCAGCATGGACAGAGGTCTTTGAAAACTTACATATATATATATATATATATATATATATATATCTTACTTATTCAGCCTCCCTTTCAAACTCGGTGCAGACTAATGTGGATTGTTTCTTTATCGCTTAGCATCAATTATCGTTTAGGATGACACAGATGGTAATTACGGGTGGCAAGTCATTGCATCTTGATGATTAAGGAGCTGAAATTAGCGTGTTTATCCAGCTGCTGTGTCCCCAACAATGCTGATTGGGGCCACAGGTGATGAATACCTGTGACTACTGCAGGGCCATTTGACCTGGGTGTGACACTTTCCCATTGCATGTTGATGGATGTTAGCGGGTTTTTTGTGCAATGGGAATGAGGCTTATGGGTAATACTTGCCTCTAATCACGATTAGATTTAGCATCTACCCGTAGGTAGAGGCAAAGATACTCTTTACAGAAGATGCCTCATTTCAAGCTGCAACTATGATACAAAATGTTATTCACTTCTGGTCCTCTAAGTGGGCATAGTCCTCTCTCCCCGCATACCCCTAACTCATTTGGAAGTGTAGTAATGCAATATGGATAGATAAAATATGATTCCAAAAAACAAACACTATATTAAGTACAACACTGTTTTTCCTATATACTGCCACTTGTTTTAATCATCTAGCATTATTTCTGATAACAGATTGTGGGATCATGTTACCAGATATTGCGAGAGTATTTTGCAAAAGCAGAATTAACTTTGTATGAGACATGTCTCAAACAAAGTTCATTTTCTCCTTATTTATGTGTCTTTAAAAATGCCATTTCAGTGTCAGAATGTGTAGGGGCTTGTGATAAATGAGTCCACTATTTACTGCAGTGACTATGGTACTAAGTGAACAGTCTTAATCTGTCCTCTCATTTACTTTTCCAGTTGGAATGAATAGACTCAGGACCGCCGCTAGTCTCCAAAGGGGCAGGACAGTGTCGAAACCTACCCAGCATTTCCCATAGAGTCCACTAGAGGACCGAGGCTGCATAAGGTTTTTGCCTTTTTTGTTTGTGAATTTTATCAAACTATCCCTATAAAATAGAACTGGCAGCCCCCATTTTATTCACGTTGTGCATAAAATATTGGAGCTGCTCTAGTTTTCATGTCATCACTTGTCTGTCGGAGTATCTCATCAGGATACTCCGATTCTGAGGTGTTATTCTCACTCAGCTGCACTGAACTAAATACCCAGACTGCCTCCTCTCCCCAAAGCAAGCTGTTTTTTCCAAGCCAGTGCCCAAAAGGTAAAGTAATAACCAAGAATTTATGATCCACTTTCAAAAAAACAATTATAGTCATTAATTTCTAGTCTAAATGCCAAAATGGCTTTTAACCACGAAGTTAATCCAAAAAGGGAATGCTTGCAGTATGTTCAGGCAGAAATACTACGGTCTTTGGTTTAACAGGCTCTTCAATAAAAAACAAGAGAAGCTGATTTACAACTTAAATCTGTGAACCAAAAAAGTTTGGCTGCATTGGTACCAGGCCTGGCACCGCAAATATTTTTGCATGGAAAAGCCCTAAAAACAGGAGAACAGAAAGAATAATATGTTCACATATCATCATAATTGATCCAATGTTCTCAAACTCCTGCCATATTGGTCCGCTGAGTCATATATTTTTCCCAACACTCAACTTAAGCTGCTTATAGCTGGTGAAGCTTTGACTTCATTCTTCACTGATCACCGCATTTTAGAAAGCCGTGAATTGCACAATGGACCACACAGAAAAAGATAATCTGAATCTGAGCGTGAAGCTACAGCATTCATCAAACACATAGCTTTAACAATGGCAGTTTCTCCCAAAGAAAACCCAATAAAAATAGCGAAGAAGAAGGGTGTGGACATGGTCTTAACTTGGCAGAAGAAGACAAGATGATTTGGTGTTCTCCAGTGGATGCCAGCGGTGATATTTCCAGCTGGTTTTAACTAAACCAGCATAAAAAAAAGAAGACAGCGAGTGAAGTGCCAAACAATAACGGTTTATTATCCTGTTCAAGGAGGCCATAAATATGGCAAAATTACAAATATAAAATGAACACCTGCTTCTCTCAACAGCCTACTCTCATGAGTAAAGACGCCATAACACACCCAGGTAGCATGTGCGTTTTCTATTCAAGCGACAGGTGCTGTAGCCAATAGACAGGCCAAGATGGTTTTGACATTTCTGAGGTCTCTGCGCCTAATGCTGTCTGGCTCACTTCATAATGGCAATGAGCAGATGCACCTAAGAATATACTTGAAAGACAGCGACCTGCTAAAACGTATATTTAAGGACGACTTTTATTGCGCTGCCAAATCTTTTTGGTACCATGGATTGCTTGCAAATGTAACGTTCCTTTAACTGGAACCAAACGAAGCTTAGCCAAATGTCAAGACAATCAACAACAAAGAAAGAAAAGAATAGAAAATACTTTTTTTAAAAAGTTGATTTTGTTGTAAGCAGGGTAATTTAACATTTCTACTTGATAAATGACTCACTATAGTCTAACTTTCTAGATGAATTGTCCGTCCTGGAAAAGGGATCTCTTGTCAGTTGTTCTCCCTGCGGTTTTTACCACTTTCCCCCCTTTACGAGGGTTTTTTTTTGGAGGGAGTATTTCCTCATCTGCAGTGAGAGTCCAAGGACAGAGGGCTGTTGTACTGTAAAGCCCTCTGAGGCAAATTGTGATTTATTATATTGCACTTCATAAATAAAGTTGAATTGAACTGAATTTCAGAACCATTTTTGTTTGATGTTATCCAATCAACATCCCAACAGCATGTGAATAAACTTCTTATGCACAAAAATCCTGACCAATAAAAATCAAGTGTCAGCTCAAAAGCACAAAGAATAAAAAAAATCCCCAAACTCACAGAATACAAAATAAAACAAGGAATGCAGACACACCAGAACCACACAGATAGACAGCAACATATTATCCTTAAAAGCTGTAGAGACACATTTTGACAGTCAGCAAACAGAATTGATCCATTCTTGGTAGTTGCTTTATCTTGGCTGTGAGGATTTCTCTACATCATGAACTGTGTTAGCATCGGTAGACTTTAAATAAACAGCTGGTAACATCTTGGCTAGGTTGTGGCTGAGGTTGTAGGGCTGCTAACTTTTGAATAAATCTAGCTGTATAGTAGCTTCGACCATAAGAGAAACATGCCAAATCCTCACAAGGCTATTACTCTGTCAGTTTTACGATTGGTGCTCATCAGCTGTGGAATTATGCAGTAACAGACTGCATTATCAAATTCTGTCTTGGCCACCTATGGCTTTATAGAGTGTAAATCATATCAAAATTTAAGTTTGGCCCCTTTTCTCCGCCAAAGCATTCTTCCACCTAATTATTTCTAATGGTTCAGTGACAGCAGGATTAGCTGGCTGAACATCCTGCATCGTCCTGTCCCTGGACTTTGACAGAGGAGCTCTGACCATGTATTTACCCTGACTCTATTGATCAGAAGCCTGTTTGACAAGCCAAACCAGGAAAGCGCGGCGTTTGCTCAACAGTGAACCTTTCCACATGTGTCTGTGCAAACACAGCATTCTGCAACTGATGTCTGACATAAGACGTGATAACAAGTTTCAACAACGTGCTGCGCGAAAAACCCTAAATCGCACTTGTTAATGTTTAATGAGCTGTGCTTAGAAAGCTTAATTAGCTAAAAGACTGATTTGTCTCACATCAACATCAACATCTATTTCTTCTGCTTATTTATCCTCACGCAAAGTGATAAAAGCACCTACCTGATGACGTCACGTGGTCCCGACCCATGAGTAATGCAAATCCTGGAGTGGACAGCCAATCCAGGGAGGAAATCAGAAGAAGGAGCAGGAGACTAGAAGACGAGGCAGACATGACGCTGGAGAGAGAGACAGAGGGGAGAATGAGAGAGGGACAGAGACCACAGTGATTATAATTATCGGTTGAACTCCATGATGACATGCCCATGTGAAAAATCCTCCTGACCCTCTCTACTCTCACTCTTTTTTCTCCCTTCCTTTCTCTCTGCCTTATGAGCACAAATTGTGGCTGCCATTTATTTTCAGCTGGTGTATGTGAAACCTGAAACACGGGATAGGGTGTAATTAATTATCATGCCAGGTTGCTGCTGCAGCATTTGTCAGGTAAAAGCTCAAAGCATGTTTTATGCGTATGAAACATTTACACTCTTTCTTTGACAAAGGGGACTCATACACAATCAGACATTTTTTAATAAAACATTTTCTAAATCAAACCCATTTAAAATTATGTTGTCATTAGCCATGATTTCGTACAGACATACTGTGTATCTGCTGTAGTTTTCGAAATGACAACAAGTAGAATATTTGGAAACAGAGGACAAGTGACTCTGTAACCTCTCACAATGCCGACTAATAGTGAATGAAATATCTATAATATATACCTTTATCACTTAGCTGCTTCTCTCGGAAGCCAGTCGGTAATGCAAGGCCCGATCTTTTAAAACATTTGTCTAGAACATATTCCACAACTTCGGTTTACAAACACTGATTAATAACACTGCATAAGAGTAACTTCACATGGTAAAATTAAACATGCATTGAACATAAACATGCAGATTTTTTGTTCTCCATAGAAAGTTTTTAAGATCGAACGGGCTCAGTGCGACGTTCAGCTTGACAGTGTCATTCATGTAATATAGTAAACAAGCTAACTGCACAAAGGGTGGATCAGCAGTGTGCAAAAAAAGAGACTGTGTTGTATGTAGTTGCTGTGAGCTGTAAATTCACCACTTCTGAGCAGACGAAGAAGATAACGTTATCACAGAACCTTACAATACATTCACTCTTTTCCTTTGTGCCGCTGCCTGCATGTCTGCAACTCCCCAACCAAAGACTAGCCTAAAAGTTAAGAGCACTCACTGTGCAGCAAAATCTGGAGACCAAAACATACCCAGAGGTATGCTGCACAGCACACTGGCAAGCAAAAAAAACAATGGCTCGGCTTGAAGCAATCTCAGTCGACTGATTGGAATCTCCAACTTTGAAGGGGCAGCCCAAAACACAACACTAACACATATACCTTCACCAGACTGACATCAAAAAAGTAGTAGTGACAAAGGCCGACTGTTGCGTCGCCTCATGTCAACTGTGTCTTTGCCAAAGTGTTGCAGCTAAACACACTGCGAAGACCACTGCCAACTAGCATGTACAACACGCCTGTGTTTGTGCTCCCGTCTCTGTCGCAGATTCAACATGCTGAATCAGCCAGAAAAAACCAACAAGGGCCAACTAGTGCCAAAAGTGCAGGACACGCTGCCAAAACTAGGGCAACAGACACTCACCAACGGCCAAACAATTACGAATGGTCAACTGTTGGTATGTCAGGGTTTTTAAGTTGATATGGGGAAATTTTAAGTTTCTTACTCATCTAGGAGATAGAGAGCAGCAATATCATTTATATGAAGTGGTGTACCTGAACACCTGACACGTTCACTTTCCTTTAAGCTCTGTTTTGGTCTTCACCACTTTCTCAGGGAAATATCTGCTTCTAGCTGTTAAAAGTGCCACAGTGTTCATCAGCAGGTAGTGAACACAGAGCAAAAAGCTGGCAAAACAGCTGCCTGCTGCATCCAGAGACAAGTGGATGGGAGCTGTGAGAGTGAATCATTGAACATTGAAAGAAAGATGAAGATTGAACGATGTTAAAATGCTCTGAGAGAAACCCCAGAGTTATTTGATAACCATCCATTTGTTCTTTGTTTGTTCTAGTTATTTAATGAATGGCTCACACAAAACTATTGATTACAGCAGCTTTAAGCTTCTCAAATCCCAAGCCAAGTCAATTCTATGTTTGCAGACAGTGACTTTTGGTGACCATCACATGCTGTGGCAAAGAAAAATTTGTCAGCAAAATTGGTACCACACCAACACAGTATCACTCCCCTGAGTTTGACTCCTCCACTTAAACTAGACTTGAATTTCCCAACAACACCTTTAACATAGAAATGTTGTGTCTGCCTCTGCCATCCTTGCCATCTATCTACTGCTAAAATGAGACTTTTTTTAACTATATGTGGCCTGTGATGTAGAAAAACAGTGACCAACTCGTCTTGGTCAATGAGATGGTGTTGGTGGACAAGTTCTACAAGTCAAGACCAACCTCTAAATATAGGCCAAACTTTCTGTCCGCACCCTTGGCTATTTACAGCTATGTCTCCACAACTTCTCCAGGCAGCCAGCAACCCCAAAACGTACAGGCTGTGTTTCTGAGGGCAACACTGCCAGTATTTTCCCCAGTTCTGGCATGGTCTGATGACAGAGAGTCTTAAAGCCAAATAACTACAGTGAGCTTGATGTTATTCTAAATTATTCTCCATGTTTTTACAGGAAAATCAGTTTGGCCTCCATAACATTTTTATTTTCATATATAGAGTGACACCTCCTGAGCAACAATATGACATCCTCAGGCACATTTCAGGACTGTCAAGCATGCACAGAGCATTGCAGGACCTAGTGGCTAGAAAATGCCTGGGAATGCATTCATGTGAATGTTTATACAACAGCACATTTCAAACTCTGGCACCCATTTACATTATGAATTAATGTAAAATGCCCAGATTAGATTTACTGCAGATTAATAGACGTTGCAGTGCAACTAGAGCAAAAACTGCACCAACGACAAAAACAAGAAACTAAACATCTCTGCAAAATTCAAGTTTGATACTTAAAGTCTGTCAAACTGGACGACTTCAAATGTAACACTGTTAATTTGTCACAATGCTATAAAGTTCCCTGACAAAATTATGTCCACGCCAATATACATGGTCAGTCACAACTGTGTGTGTCTGTGTGTGTGGTGGATGAATTCCAAACTCAGAGGCCGTACGAGGCCAAGTTATACAATACAAGAATTCATGGCAGAGAGCTGTCAAACAGCAGGCTCATCTGGCCCGACTTAAATGCTCCATTTACAAACAATTAGTGCTCATTTTCTGCATCTGACATCTTCAAGTTGGTCTTTGGATCCTCTCAAACTACTCTCCCTGCAGTTTTAAAAACCTGTCATTCATCATATTAAAAATATGTCGTTTTCCCCCCTAATGAAAAGCTAGTGCTCCAATTTCACAGTCTTAACAACCTTATGATGAGCACTTTAAAACCTGCCTTTTTAATGAATTTATGACGATTAAGCTTCTTTTTTTCCATGTTGTCTTTTCTTTCATGTCAAACATTCTTTAATCTGTCGAGTGACAAAAGTAGAATAAAAGAGGGCCAAAGCGTCCCTCCACTCCAACATGTTGCCTTATGTTAATCCTAACATTCGTCTCCCCCCTCGCTCATCTGAAAGAGTCTGTGAAAGCCCTGGCAAGCCCGGTGCTTCATCTCCATCTCGTGCACGTTTCTCCCCCGTTCCTCTCCTTCTCTCAGCCAATTGCAGCCTCTCAGACTCACGGGAAGGCCACCTTAGCCAATCGGAAAAGAGGGAGGCTCAGCACAGGCCTCCTGGGGTCCCTTGGTAAACATTTAAGGCCTCTGTGGTCAACCTTCGTCTCACTACCTCTGCCCTAAAACGCTCTCACAGACACACACACGCATGCGTGCGCACACACACACACGCAACATGAGCACACCACACATATTAGCACACACACAGATCTCGACTTGGCACCCCACTGCCAGCACCATGCCTCTCCCATGTTTCCTCAAATCTCTATTGATCATCTGTGTTTGTTCAAAAAGGAGCTGTCAGGAGAGGGAGGAGGAGGCTAGGAGTGGATGGGGTGATGGTGTGAGGGTGAAGCCAAAGAAAATGAAGGGTTAGGGGGTGAGAGGTCACATCATCTCTATGTTAGTTTCTCCTTCAGCTGCAGAGGAAAAGCACATGCACACACAGTGCAATGTTGAAAGCCTAAGTTTGAGGCTCCTTCAAAAAGAAACCAGAAAGACTATGGTGATATTCGGTCTTCATGAAACATTCACCATCTCTCTGCATATAGTAGACATTACTCATCGTCAAAATTTGCTTATTTGCTTTTTTCCCGGGGTGGGGGTGAGTCCAGTGCCATAAGAAGGGGCCATGGCAATTTAGAAACTAAAACTGTCTTAATCATATTTGCTATACCAGTGGTTTTCTGGGGCACATGACTTGAGAGTTGGTAAACAACAATAATCAAAAAAATGTGCTTTGATGCTTGTATAGTAATAATTATTTGTATCTGTTATGGTTAGAAATAATTTATAGTTTATCTTGCATTTTAATTTGTTGTCAGTCTGAGAATCACTGTGTGAGGAGACCAACTCTAAATGCATGGACAACAAAAAAATGCATTTGACACATTTCTCAAGTGAAGTTTCAGTAGTGAAGTATACAATACTCTTTGTTCAGTGCTACTGTTGGAGCTCATAGTGAAACATAATGGAAGCATTAGGAATTAGGTGGAGGATTACAGCTTTTGACACTGTTTTTGGAGACCTTGCAGATTTTCATGGTTCCAGAAATCAAAAGTGTTTTCTCAGTAAAATTATACAACATAGAGTCAGTCATTGTTTTCTGTGTCTTGGATCCCTTAAATGAAAATAATCCAGTGCCTGGATACATTTATTGAGCAAAGACACAGTATTGTAAAAGTCAAGCATTTCAGAAATCATTATGATTATCTATGACGGCACTAAATTATTGCTTTAAAAATGCAAATCTAATTAGTAACAGCTTTCGTAATGAGTGACAAAATGGTTTCTGAATTTTTCTTAGAATCCTTAAAAGATGAATTTAAGTGGGTTCCCATTTTGTTTTTATTGTACATGAGCATTCACATACGCAGGAGACGCAATCAACGACTGTAAAGATGAATGACATGTCTTCACGTCCTCCTGTGAAAAAATGAAGCCAAAATTGGAGCCAGAGTAAGCGCACTAGTGTTCTCCCTGGTATCAAGTTCTTGCCATCTGACCAACCAAGAGCAGTGTAGTTGAGCATCAAATAATTAATCAAAAACAAACATCAGAGCGATAAGAACAACCTAAAACGACAGGAACCATTTTTGGAAAAATCTGCAATGTCTCCCAGCATGATGTCAAAAGCTATGATCCTCAGCCATACTGCTAAATGTGTATTTTGAGTTTTTAGTTTGGCCCATGTCCTATCCGCTAACATGGAGGAGGTGGGTTTATGACCTGTACTGCAGCCAGCCACCAGGGGGCGGTCAAGATGATTTGGCTTCACTTTTGGGGGGCTGTCATGCTGTCCATATTTATTATACAGTGTATGGATGCAATATACTGTCCTGCCATGTTCCAGGAAGCATAGCAATGTGCCAACAATGGCACGAAAGAAGAAGACTGCAAGCAGATAAACATAATAAAATGCTCTGCTAAATGCTTTATGAAAAAGACAAATTTAACATATTTGCTAGACCTCAAGAATAAAAGCATTTTGGAAGGCCAGAGTGGATGTAAACAAAACTCTGTTTGTTCACATGAAACAACTTAAAAAGTTTTTTACCCTTTGCACATCGGTGTTGTGTTTTTTTTCTCTCTTTTTTTTCCTATTGAGCAGCAAGCAAGTTCAATATTTGAGATTAACATGTATAGTAATTTACAAATATACCATCACGGATATTGACTTAACATCCAGAAAATCTTGAAAAGCAAAACAGAAATGGAAAGGAGGAAAGTATACATGCAATGCATACATCCATGAGCAAACATCAATGCACACGGAAAAATGAGGTCGCCCTTAAATGGGATTATGACCCCATGGTGTGGAGGACCTCTCGTCTCTCACAACCCTTGATGAGTTGTCAACCTCAATCTGTGAGGGACACTCGTCTTCAACTGGTGCACACACACTCTAATTAAGAAAGAATAAAGCGAAAAGCCACAATGGTGATTTAAAGTGGTTTTAGAAGAGCTAAGGGGTGTTGTGATGCACGCCCCAGATATATAATAGCTACCATATAGACTATACCTGGCAATCTTTCAAAAAACAAAACACACAGCAAAAAATGTTTTAGATTAAATTACTGATAACAAATAATCTTTCATATGATATTTATTAGATGACAGTAATCATAGAACTAAGAAAAGTTATGTCCATTGGAATGGACCACGGATCTGAATGGGTTATGTTACATTGTTTAGTTACCACAGATTGTTGGTGTAGTTTTTCTGCTTTGGATGGAGATAAAATGTTGGTGCATTGGGCGGCAGCAATGACAGGTATTTCTCCAATATGGCGACACAACACAGTGTGTTCCAAGACGACTGCCTGAACATAAATCCCCGTGGGCTCTCTTTGTTTCTTTGGCTGCCATCTTTTTTGTGCATTCATTGAATGACAGCACTTCTTGTTCTGGAAAATGATGAATGATTCGAGCTTCAGCTGGCAGTTGCCTTTTTTAGCTCTGCCTCCTGTGAGACAATAGGTGAGTAATTTGTGCAGTAATACTGTTGTAATGCGGTCACATCTATGTGTCTATAGAGTACTTTTAACCACTTCAAACCCCACTCAGCCTATCATAAACATTAAAAAGCGACCAGACCTGTCCGTTTATAAGTCTTTTTGGGGGGCTATACGGTAAGGATAATTAACATCAGCCTTCAGTCTCTCTTTTTGTCTTTCTTTGTCTCTGTCAACATTCCAGTAATATCAGATGGTCATGGTGGCCGACTGAGTGGAGTCAAGTGCTTCAGTCCAGAGGAAATGAAGTGTAAGGCAGAGAGGTGGTTGAGGTGAGTAGTAAGGTGCCACAGTAGGTAAAAACAACAACAGCATAGATCCTCAGAGCGGGTCTGACACTCAGAAACGATTCTAAAAAAGACATTGCCCTTGTCCTCGAAAAAATGCTACTGTACACTCAGCGATTTAAGGCTGTGCAGGACAAAAGTACACAATAGTAAGATAAACGTTTTTAAATGAAGGGTGATTAATTCAAAACTATTGTCCTATGTCTATGTTGCACTGAGATTTATCAAGCAACCACCAACTTATTCAAAGCAACCAAAGACAAACTGTCAAAAATTCAGGATACACATTCTCACATTGTTACTACTGCTACAACCCATGAGCAAACAAAAAGTGACCAAATGGACCACCCAGTCATTATGTTATTATGTAGCGGACATGTTGAAACTTCATGACAATGCTGTGGTTAGGTTTAGGCACAAAAACGAATTGGTTATGGTTAGGAAAACATCTTGTTTGGGCTTTAAAAAAGCACTTGCCATAACACATTCCAGACTGGAAATGCAAATGTCAAAAAACAACAGCTTTTCATGGCACTACGCTGGCATGAAACACAGCGACGTCACAGTAAAAATATCCTTTATTTTTGGCACTATTTGACATGGAAAAACAGTGACATTTCACTCAAAACATTTGGTCAAAAAGCCACTGAAAACACAGCAATGTCTCGCTAAAAAACAACCACATTTGTTGTTTCATGGTCTCGAACAGTAGTGGTCTGCAGTTTATCAGCCATCTCGACTTGATGTTGCATCATCAATCAACCATCCCCTCCAATCCCCAATCACAAAGTAAACTTTTATAACTTCTATCTCTCAAAGATACAGATGTAATATATTTATGGTTTGAGGTGACTGGGGTGAAATGAAATACAACATCAGACGAATGTCTGTCTATATATATATATATATATATATATATATATATATATATATATATATATATATATATATATATATATATATATATATATATATATATATATATATATATATAAATCTCAGTGCCACAGAGACATAGGACAAGTATTAAATATATTAGGGTTATAAATCACTACTTTCATCACGATACAAAATTATATAGATTTTTTGGACAACAATACCATATTTGTCTATATCAAAAAGTCTGCCACAATACAATTTTGATTCGATTACGGAGCCTGCGATTGATATGATATGATGCTATATATATGCTTTATATGCTTATTTAACACAGTTGGTTAACAGTAGAAGCTGCCACCCCTTTATTTCGGTTTTGACCAAAAAGGATAAAAATGACATCTAAATAATTGTAAATAATTAAAACTGGTTAATTCGGTCAGAAAACCCTTTCTGGAATTTTTTTTTTTTTTTTTTTTTTTCATTTTAACCCAGACCTGAATCTTTTCCCTAAACTTCTGGGATATCTGACTTAACGCCCTGAAGGCTAACTTCACCAAGCAGCCATCAAAAGTGGATTAACAACATCAAAAATAACTGTTGAGTTCAGAGACAAAACAACAGTCTTTTGCAAGTCACTTTCCCCCCAATTAATACAACATGCTAACTTTATTAGCATACGCCTATACATTACAAAAATTAGCTTAGCAGCTAGCAGGCCTTTTCTCTAATCATAACCTAATGACTTTACGTGTATTTTTCATGCTTTCTCTTACTAACCGCTGGTTTAGGTCACCGCATCTCCCAACAGCACAGATGAATTTCAGTGTGCATGCATATCTTTACAGCCAAACATTTTTAAATAGAGTAGCTAATGTTGCTTTTAGAAGTTAGCAAAGTGAGATGCCGGCAGGGACATGATGTTTACGGACTACACATGTTTACATATGACATGTGCTCTGTCTGTTGACTCATCGTTCCTCCAGAAACAAAAAATTTTCACAGTAATGATTATTCCCGGGTAAATAACATTCTCCTCATCATCTTTCTCTTGCCAGCTTGCCATCATCTGCCTGACACTGTGAGAGTGACACAGAATTACAAAATAAAGGCGCATCTGAAAGAGGATGATATGGATCGATGTTAACACTTTGCGTGATCATTGCTCAATGAGCAATACCTGATCATTGCTCTAAATCAAAGGATTTGATTAATATGTGTGTGTGTGTGTGTGTGTGTGTGTGTGTGTGTGTGCGATAGATTTATCTGACAATATGAGGTACCGAAAAATGTATTTCATTCGCTGTGACCCTTCAGTCACGATTTCTTATACATACAAGCAATGAACTTGCAAGGTCACTGTGTTGCACAGTATACCTCAAGGGCCTTACAACAAAGGACCCCTACATGAGCTAAAAGTATTAAATATAAATATAAAATGTAGCCGCAATAAAAAGTAGGAGTTAAAGCCATGTTATTGAACTGGTAGGTCATCTATGAGTTATTTTTTAAAGTAATTTCTGTGGATCTAAAATAGTTTTAGGCAACATTATGTTTGGAGAGAAAAGGTCATCTGCACTTACATGAGGCTTTAATAGAATATTTTGAACCAACTTTTCACCTTTCCCTATGTCTGCACACACTGAAAAGCCCTTTTTATACAACTTATATATATATATTTCCAGCTATTTTTTTCAGTTAGTTGGGTCCTCTGGAGTCAGGCTGGAGCTTTACATGCAGCACCTGATCTATGCTTTTAGTCCAACAGGGTTTCAGAAATATCATATAGCATAAAGATGTACAAGATTAATTCTGCCTTTAGGTGACTTCAGATGTTTTACAGACTTTTCAAGTCTTTGAATGGATTGGTGCAAATGTAAAGCCTTCCATTAGTGCTTTCCTGATCTTCCACCATTTGCTATCAACTCTTCATTGTGTATGTCTTCATTATTCCTGTCTTTAGCCCCTCTCTCATTCATTACCTTTCTCTATAAATGCCTTGATACTCTGGGCTCACCAGGCTAATAGAGGGCTAAAGAAGGAGTAAAGAATGATGTGAATCAATTTACTAAGACCTTGTTAATAACTTCGGAACGAGCCACTGGATTACTTGGAAAGCTGATAATACAAGACCTTTTCAGTGTCTGATTTCTCAAGGAAATCCAGACAACAATTCAGCCAAAGGCAATCAACTACAATCATGGTGTAAAGACCATATGAATAACACATGAGGTGATAATAGCAGGAAACCTACAGAGAGTAATATAAGCTAGGCAATGGTGTAGCTAGCATTGCACTACCACCAGAAAACGTGCAAATATGAAAGATTTACATCTCTTTAAGAAGACTTGATGTTCAGTCATTGTGCTTTCTTACATCACTCAACTTCAAACTGCTCCTTCCTCTGCTCTCACAAATGTTTGTGCCAAATTTGAAGAAATTCTTTCAAGGTGTTCTTGAAATATCATGTTCACAAGAATGAGATTGATGACATCACAGTGACGTTCACTTTTGACTTTTGACCACCAAACTCTAATCAGATCAGCCTTGATTCTGAGTGATTGTTTGTGCCAAATTGGGAAAAAAATCCCTAAATGTTTTCTTGAGATATTGCATTCACAAAATGAGATAGACGAGGTCACAGGGACACTGACCTGTGATCACCAGTTATGTAGGCTATCTATTAACTTTTTCACAGCAACGACACAACAGGTAATTTGTACATCCACAAACTTCCAAGCACCTGGCCCCTAAATTAATCTCACGGAGCATTTTTAATAACGCCATCTCAACAAGCTTGTTCTTCAGGGCTGTTTGACAACCAGTACACATTATGTCACTATTATTGTGGCAGAAATAATTATTTTTCAGCATCATTATCATCATTTCAAGATAATCATGTTTGTGAGTATGAGTACACAAAGTTGTCCAAGGTCCACTGTTGGGTCTCTCAATAATTACACAAGAATCATGCAAATAGATATTCTGCCCTCGACTTTCCCCTCCACCACGAACTTCTTTCTTTAAAATAAACAAAATGAAAGTAAACACACCGCAGACTTCAACATGAGTGTGCATGTTAGACCAGACACTGGTGAGGAAGAGTCCACACAGATGAGAGGCAGGGCCCCGAAACTGCAGCTCATCCAGCTGCTCCTAATAGGTCTTCAACTGTTGGATGTATTTACCTAAATGCATTAGCTTGTGGTGAGAGTGTGTGTTTACTGTGTTTGTGGGGAGGATATACACAGGAATATACACAGGATGCATTTTTAACCTATGTGCATGTGTGTCTTGTGTGCGCTCTCAGGCATTCAGATCTGGCTACTGGATGGCTCTAATGTCTCTGACTCTTATTTCATAAGAGAGAGTGGAAAACTCAGAGTCAGCACACTGGCATGAAGAGAGCCTGTGCTGGAAGCAGATCAGGACACACATCTGCAAACCCTGCTACACTCTGTGCAAGTGTGTGCGTGTGGGAGAGGGGTGAAAAATAGAGCGAGTGCTTGTATGCATGCACATGCATGTATGTATATATAAAATTAAGTGTGTGTATCGGAGCAAGGACAAGAAAGGGTAAAGGGTGCAGGCAAGAGACAAAGTCCAGCAGAAACAGACAGAGTCTGTGCTGCGCAGATCTGAAAATTGATCTTTGTGAAAAATGTCTGCTTTGCAGCATTCCACACTGTGTGTGTGCACGCTTGGGCGTGCAATGGTTTGTCTAAGATATTAAAAGTAATAGCTGTCAAGTTAAATTTTGGCCCAGAATCTAACTTTTTATTTGTTGCAGTTGCCTCACGTCAGTAAAATAACTGAGTTGCCACATTCGGTCATTTCAGAGACAATTAATCCAAACTAATCAGGATCACGGGTGAACTAATCTGGATTTTGGTATTAATGAATGGTACAAATTCAGTTCAATCCTATGTGGAAGCAAGTCTCTCCACCTGTTTTTTTGGATGACTAAGTATAGATGCACAGCATGTTCCTCTATAATTTGCACTAAATCCTGCTGTTTCTCCCTCTTTGTCAGACACGCACAAACACACACACACTTCCTGACAATCATGCACATTACTGGAGAAAAAGTACACATGGTTGCATGTAAAATCTAATGGTTTCCAGAGCGCTGTTGAGCTGTCAAAGGGTATAGAACATAACAGCTGCACTTAATGTTGTATGTGGGAGTGTAGCGAACACTGAGACAGAACCTGATGGAACTAACATCTCTTAAAACTCCTCGCCTCATCTATTAAAACATCTCCTACCTCAGCTACCAGGTGGACGCTATAATGGCTGCCATTATGCATGACACTCATTGTGCTTTTTCTCTGCATTAGTACTTACTAAGCTCTTGCAACAATAAATCCCATTAAGTATGGCTCAGCTACATTCAGACTAATGCCATCACACTAGAAAAAGGGTTGGTGATATACATAATTATATCAGTCAGTGTCAGAGGTTGCTTATCATTTTTAAATTGGCCTCTAAACTAACGGCGTCCAGTGGGTGTAATAAACATGCAGTCCTAGATAAGCAGAAATAAAAAGAATGATCTGGAGCCAAAATATGAGACTTAACAGTGCAATAAGACCTTTTTCTTGAGGAATCAACTACCTTACTACAGGGCTAAACTAAGTCTATGCAAAAGCACAAGTTGCTCAAAATGCATATCGCCAGGAAATATGGCTGTTGAAGATGAAAAACCATTAAAAAAATCTTCTGAGAATGTGTAGGTCTTTGGCAAAGTTGCTCATAGCGTGTCATTAAATTGTGGTGTACTTTGTAATTAAAACAGCAGACGGGCAAAGGTGTGCTCCTGTGGTCAGTGCAGCACGCTGCCAATCACTAATGAAGAGTAAACAGACTGAGGAGAATCTGTCATCAAAACTGATAAATGCTGATGCAGTGAGAAGAAATTCAACACAGATATAGAAAAGTTGTTATAGACAATTCATTTAAGTAGTGGAAACAGTTAGTTTTAAGTAGTTCATTTAAGTCATCTGACCAATAAGAGTCCAAACAGTTTAAGTTCCTTTTCTCTATTTCATATTGTTCTCAACAGTTATCGGAGATACGTCTGATTCTGCCGTAAATGCTGGATCAGGTATCAGCAAGTGCTCAAGTCTAGTAAGCACTGATCTGACATAATGTCATTAATGAATAAACATTAACCCTTTAAAACCTGGATCCACACCAGTTTTCTTGTGCTGCATTAAGACACCTTTCACAAGGTATTTAACCCTTTCAAACCTGAGCAGATTGGCTTGGTTTATTTCCAAAACAAGAGTAAAAAAGGGCAATGACCAACTTGGCAAAAAATGTCCTACAAATGCCAATAATTAAGTAAAAGGTGACAAATAAATTATGTAAAAGTTAGTTTTTAAAAAAGAGGAGTGATTACTAGAAAATTCTCTGAAAAAATGAAAAAGTTGTGCTGTGCAGCCAAATTGAGTAACATTAACCCTTAGCAAAATATCACCAATATAGCAATAAACCTAATTTAAATTTTCTGTATGTATTTGTTCATGTTAAACAAAGCGTTTAACCTGAGCAACGCCTTACAAAATTGAGGGCAATCATTTCACATCCATACAAGACAGCTGTTTTTTAAGGTGATGATATCGGCTGATACACAAGTTCAGGTATCGGGATTGTTATCGAGAAGGAAAAAATTGTATCATCTCTAATTTCATATTACTGTTAACTGACTTCCTCTGGTTTTTGGACAGTAGATGAGACAATACCAGCAATTTAAAAGCAACATGAACTCTAGCAACTTCTCATATAGCATATTATTATTTATGGATTAGCCTAATAGATCAAAAAAGAAAATGTATAATCTTAATAGGAAATCATCATAGAACTCCTTGTGTCATGCATGTACAGTCATATGCACAGGCATATCATGGTGTCTGAAGCGATCATGGGCCAAACTGATCTCCATCTGTGCAAAGATCAATACATCAGGCTGTGTCAACAATGAAGCAACACTAACAGCATAGCCTGTTTCAGGGTTCAGCGTTAAACTTAATCATTTCAAGGCTTGATTTTTAACTGAGCTAATGTTTTTATGTCATTTCAATAAGATGTTTCTATTTTTCCCTCAGTATTTCATATGTATTATCAGTCTGCTGTTCAGGCTACATCCGTCAAGACCCACCATGGCTGTCACTTCACGAGCAGTTGGGTGTTGCAGTGGGATTTGAGACAACCTAAAGTTTCTGTCAGTAGTTTAGGCTGCATTTGCACATCGCATCATATTGCAGGCTAAACAAAGCCTAAAATGAGTTTCCAATTCGTGAAAAAGATGTTGAAATGAGCCTGACGTGTAAAGAAAAAGTTGTGCATTTCAGGAAAGTTTCCCGACTCATGCGTAAGCCGCCCAACACATGGAGTTTTGGAGACATGGTAGGAAAAGACGCCCTGCAAGCTTTAAAACAAACATAAACGCACTTACTTATTTCGAAGTGTCGAGGTGGAAAAACTGCAAAGACAGCGCAGATCGACTTTTCACAACTTGGTCATCTGATGGCCAGCGTGAACACCAACAGGCACGAAAAGTCCTGCTTCTTCACTTCAGCCTGCTCGGCCCAGTCAGATCTCTCCGATCGGGATTGCTCATATCACCACAGTCACTGAATCAGGTCTGTGTCGCTTTCGTAGAGAGGATTTTGTTGTCTTATCTGTTGCTCAGTTCATCATCTACTCCACTTTGAGGGCTACACACACGCTACGTAGCTCAGACAGAGCCAGTGTGTGTGTGTGTGAGTGTGTGTGTGTGTGTTTCAAATGGCGGTGAAGCGCCCTCATCCGCCAACAATCCAATCTGCTCCATTATTACCACAGAGAGGACTGCCAGAGAGAGAGAGACCGCCACCGGGACAAACTTCCAAAATAAAGCCCTCTAGTGAGGAACTGCCTGCTGCCAAGCTTGCTGCTTAGAGCCAGAGCTGTAATGAAGTAGCAAATCAACATTTTATCTGATTAATGGTTAGCAGAGAGAGCCATAGCCCCACATTGTAAATCAATCTCGACAAAACCCATTTCAGTTTGATACTTCAGAAGACTTGATGTCTTACTTATACTCTTAGTAAGTTTGATACTGAAGTTCTGGGCATGTAGGCATGCAGGGGGTATTTTATTTTATTGTATTATTTTATTTTATTTTTTTTCTATATTTTTTTTTAAATATTACATTACATTTTTTTGTTTTTTAATTCAATTTCGTTTAATTTAATTGTATTCTATTTTTAATTAATTTCATATTATTTATTTATTTTTTAAGAACACTAACGTGGGGAGAAAAAAAACATCAAAAGTTGTCTCTGTCTGGACATGACTGGGCTACATGCCCTCAGGACTATCTTTATAATTAACACCTACTAACTTGGGAGTGTTTATAGACACAAGAAAATAAAATAGTGGTTTTGAAGTAATTATTTACGACTATACCTTTTCGTAGGCTAGATGTAATCGTTTACTGCATTAGAGATACGTGCGTACGTGAGACAGCGTGTGAGCACGTGCATATAAATGTTTATAAAACACATTTTTGCGTGGAAACAAAACAACACCAGGATAAGCTGTATGATCCATGGGATCTGTAAAAACCTGCAACAAGCTCTGCTGCAGCTGACTCGGTCAAAACTTGTTTTTTGTGGTGTTTTATTCAACATGTTATGATGTGACTTAAACCTGAAAAATTTCTATCACATATTTCTCACATCACAGCCAATCGTCCACCTTCATATTGGAATTAAAACTGCGGAGCTCCAGGTGGGAGGCTTTCTGGTCAGACGTTAAAAAGAGGTCAGTCGTTGCCCTGGTTACTCGGTGCTTTGGATGGACACACCGGAGAAGATGGTCCTGATGGAGGTAGGTATTGAGTGATCCACTACTTTTTATGAACTGTGGCAACTTTCAGTCTCCAACACCCATTTTGATTTAGGATAAACTTTGTGAGATAATAAACCAACCAGTTTTATCTGCACATGAGCTCTGGTGTTTCTGTGGTTATTTTGCACCATGTCTGGTCGTTTGATGCGTATAATTCAATTTTACCGCATCTGCCGTGCGTAATTGTGTCTTCGCAGTGCGCAAACTCAATCCAATGAGCTAATGGATTACATACTTGTTGCCCTCAGATGATTGTAAAGAGTCAGAGTCATCTGAGTTATTCTGTTTGACAAGTGTATTAATCAGAACAAAACTTTTGTGCGCATGTCCGTTGGTTTAAGATCGTGAAATAAAAACACGAATAAACAGGTCTACATAATTTCTGATAGACTTCTATGGGCGTAACTTCACCAAAGTGACCAAATATTAGGCTACTTCCCGCGCTAAATGCTGAGAAGCTGCTTGAATTGCTGCGTCTGTAAACTATAGCCTCACGTGGAGGGTCCACTGGAGAAATGACGCCGCGAGAGGCTCGCCCAGAATTTCAGCTGTCAATGGGTATACACCCCCCGACCCAAGAGCCATCAATTAGCATGTAGGGCCCGCCCCGCCACGTGAGAGAAAAACACACCCAGCTGTTGCTGCTGCTGCTCAAATGTATGTATGTATTTGCCTGCGTGGACCTCGTGATAGTTTGTCTTCTCCGTATTTGTCCTCCAATCGATGATCATCCCAAGGCAAGCATCCATCAGTGTAAACAACATCAATTGCAGTAATAAAGCCAAGCATCGGGGTTTAACCCTTTGAAACTCCGCTTTATAGCAGACATGCTATTTTTGTTGTGCTGCTTTCAGATGCCTTTCACAGGTATTTAAGCCTTTGAACTTGATTTCAAAAACATTGGGAAAATGCAATTGGCAACTTGATAAAAAAAAAAAAAATAAAGTATAGTTCCACAAATTGCAATTATTAATAATTAGTAGATTTAGATTAAAAAATCTATAGTTAAAAAATAAATAAATAAATAAATGCCAGGGGAAATGATTATAACTACAACTATATTTAGAAGTATCACAATAACCTATTAAATATAATGTTGCAGAAATGTTTCAGAATTTAAGCAATTTTTTGTAACTTTGCCAATTAATTAATTAATTAATTTCGCAATTTTTTCAGGTAATTTTCTTATACTTTTTCAAACTAATTTCTTGTTCGCTTTTTCGCATGACCACTTACCCCACTTTATATTTGACACTTGCACATTATGAAGTTATATTATGTGTCACTTGAGCCTGTATCCTCCGGTACTCAGATAGTACTAGGAAAAACAGGACAGAATGGCACCTTAAACATGGTCAGCTGTAAATAGAAACAAAGACAGACTGACAAACATACTGACAGAGTGACAGATGAGGCCCAGAGGGGCTCTTTTTTCCTTTTCACCAATGCACCGATGCACTGTTGACATAATTTGTGATGCCAGGGGAAAGAAATGGAATTGGCCTGTCTGTGTTGAGCGGAGCCATCCTTGTATTTTTATATCCCCTGTCTCATTCTCATCTACAAGGTCCACAAGTTATGGCTCAGCTTTTCCAAGTCCTACAGCTGCAGCACATAAAAACACTCAATGAGATCAACCAAGGCTGCTCTCATGCAACACACAAACTGAAAACAAGAGCTTGTGGCACAATGAAAATAACTGACGTTTGCAAGTTTTGTGTAGAATGTTTACTTGCTATATTTAACTCTTTAAAACTTAAGCAAATTGGCTTGATTTCCTTTGAAAAAAAACATGGGAAGAAGTTACAAGTTACGCATTAAAAGAAATTGATTAACATCCCTCTCTCATTTAAAAAAAAATGTCCAGGTCACTATCTTGTCACCTTTTCCTAACTTCTTGCAAAGTGCAAGAAGTTAGGAAAAGGTGACAAGCTGCTTGATGCCTTTGCAGCCATTTTTTTTTTTCAAAAGAAGTCACATCAATTCGTTCAGGTTTCAAAGGTTTAAATGCATTTTAAAGGCGATGAGAGCAGCAAAAGAAAACTGATATTGTTCCTGGTTTCAAAGAATAAACAAAGGGTCAAATTCAAGCATTACTGACTGTAATTTTCTGACCTTTGTGACATTAATTACCAGACAGAAAAAAACTTTGGCAAACAATTTGTATGTACTAAATGACCTTTGAACATGTCCATGTATTGGTCAGCTGTGGGACAGAGAGCCTTGATTGGAGGAGACTGGGGGCGTCCTTTGAATTAGTTCCTTTGTTATGGAGTACTCATTCCTGTGATTGTGTGCTCTGAGTGATCATGTGGACTTATGCTGTATTGAATGTGACAACAGAACAATGCATCTGGCCCACAGGCTGATGCCACTGGGCCTGCACTGGAGGCCTGAAACTGGGTCCCCCCACCTCAAGCCACCCTCCTCAGCTACGCCCTCTGTGGGATGTTTGGTGAACACTGTTACAGCAGCTGTCAAAGTGCTTTTTACCCTGCCGGTCATATGTCTGCATGTGTATGTCTGTCTGCAGCTAATCTCGCGAACTATTAGATCAATTAGATTAATATATTTTGTGTACACATTTATGACTGTATGCTCAGTGATCTCTTGTGGTTGCAGTGATTTAAGATGTTTTTTAAAGCCTGTTTATTGACTTTTTTATACTATTGTTGACTGCTGACTCCTCACTCCTCCTAACTGGTCAGTGGGAGCTGCAAGTTTTCCACAAATTTCCTCATCTTAAAATAACAATCCTTATCTGTTGTATGCCTTATTTTGGCATTTATCATGGTTCAGGAAACTGACATTCATAGATGAATAAAATTAGGCATGACTTGACATGAATAAAGCGCCATTTTCTGTTTTCCTTTGCCACCATCTTGGCAGTAATGGTGTCTTTTTTGTCTGTCTTAACTTGTTGTTATTTCCTACTTTGTTTGGGTACAAACAAAGTTATCCCTTTGAAACTTGAGCAAATTAGGTTGATTTCTTTCAAAAACATGAATAGAAGACAATAAGAAATTACCCAGAAATGTGTAATAAATTAGAAAAAAGCACAAGAAATGAACGAAAAATTGTGTAAAAATAACAAGGACAAAAACAACAATAAATCAATCAGAAAAGAACGTTTAAAAAGTGATTAAAAATTCTAAGAATTCTGTAACAATTTTAAATATGATCATTATAAATATAACATTTCCCTTACTTTTCTTTTTCCCCAAGACATTTAACCCAAATAATTTTCTAATTTACTAATGTCTCTTTCTTGTGTTTTAGTTATCAAATTACATTCATTCTCATTATTACATCAAAGAGCTTGAGACCACTAACTATTTAAATAATCAAATTATAATCTAATCCTTACAAAGAGTCCTCAGGAAGTGACCTGCACTACATTTCTGCTGTAGTCCATGTTCATCCATTTCCAGTAATCTGTGTTAAAAAACTGGTGATATCCTATACATGTATATTTTAATATCATATTCATATTCATTGTTTTTTTTTTGCAAATTTGTTGATAATAAAAAATCATTAAAATAACATTCCTTATGGTTGTTTCACAAGATTGTTTAGTTTTCCGTTCCTTAGCCGCCTAACTGAGCATCAGTGCTTCAGGCATAAATCAAAGCCACATTCCTATAATTGGTTTTCTGCAATAGCATGCTTTTCAATAGCTGTGTAGATCTTTTCCGTGCTTGGCTGTCTGTTTTTTTTCTTCCACGTAATGAAAGAGTGGCCTTTGTGTCATCCCCTTCAAGTCACCTGTAATGCATTTAGCGCAGTTCCACATCACAAGTGTGGCCGCTCACAACTGTGTCAGCACCCTGCTGCCCATTAGATTAGGATAAAAGAGAGGAGATGGCCACAGGGGGAACACACACACACGCACACACAAACACACACATAAGAAAAACAACAACAACAAGCAAATTTAAGGACGGATCACTGTGCTCCTGGTTCCATATCCTCTTTATTACAGAGCTGCTGATGGACTTAGAAGGATTCACAAATAATTCACTATTAACACTTCTGAACCCCAATTCAGTGTTACGAGTCCCTAACCTGCCATATATATGGCAGCAGGAGGTAGGTGGGATGGACGCAGTGAAGTGGGGAAGGAAATTGAAGTGAATTGGTAAGATTGCATGGGATGAGTAAGATCCACAGAGTATCAGCATGAGAGCCCCACCATGTGCAAAACAACACAATTAAGAGGGACGCTTAGCTTAATCACTGAATGCATCATGCAAATGATGTTTTTTTTTTCAATGGCTACTTTAATCTTGGCTGTTATCGAAGAATACAAATCAGAGACTTAACTCTAATGAAAGGAGGAGAGAGTGAAAAAGAGTGGGATGCAACAAAGGTGAAGAAGAGGGACAGTGGAAGATGGAGAAGATAATGTAAAAAGCAGAAATCTGAGACAAACAGGGAGAGCTGGTTTAATTATTGACAATTATTGACAGAGCAATAAAACTATAGATTGTAGCTGTTACTTTGCACTTAACCTTGTGTCTGTAGGTTTACTCATATTGTTGTATTGACTCTTCTTCTGTAATATCTTTACATTCAAAGGATTAATAATGCTTGATCGATACGAAATTCTACCACCACAAACCAGCTTCAGAAAGCAAAAATATATTTTCAGCTTCTTTTTCTTAGAGACTGTTCATCATTTATGAGGAAGAGGGGTTGGTGCAAAAAGGGGGAGGGATGTCAAACAATTTTTTAGACATTGTTTTTTATTTTGGCTTAGGAGAGGGACATACAACTTTAAATGATTTCATTTTGTTGTATTTTAAATAACCTCTGAAGTCCCAAACCCAAGGTTAAATCACAACATTTATCATAGCCACAGACTGTTAAAACTGAAATTATCACTGGATTTTCATATTTATAATGTTCCTCGGACACATTATGCATGCTGACCCCTTTCATTAGGTAGTAGAACCAAATACAAGCTTAAAATAAAATGATATTACTTTGTCAGCAATCTCTTTATTATGTCGCTGTTTAAAACTTAACCAAAAATAAATTGACTCTCCTAAATTGACGAGATCCTGTAATAACATAAAATTCTGTGCTCCTGCATGCAGCACAAAGGTGAAAAAAACAAGTTTTTTTTTCATCTACAGGATTTTGTTTTCAACTTTTCACTTCTAACTTTCAAGATTAAAAAAAAAACAGTCACATCTCAGCAACCCCATAAGTGAAGGCAATAGTTGTACTGTGTCCATCTCGCCTATTATTTATGTCTATGTGCGGAAATAATGTTTGCAATATGTATACTCAATAGAGAGCATCAAATTAAATTTCTGTGCAAGTTTATTCAAAAAGAACTACTTGTTTTTGCAATAATTCTACCTGATAAATGAGGTTTTTCAAACTTCTTATATGACCTGTTTTACAAATGCTGAAAACTGTATGCGAACCAACTGAAATGAGGCCATTGATGGCATAAAATAAGATACTATACATATCCAACAGCATGAAAACTTAAGCCTCATTGAGCAGGGAAAACCGCTGGGAATATATAGGAAATACCTCAGCCAAAACATTCTTCATATTACATAAGTAAACAGACTGTGTCCAATTCTGCTGATGATTTTTTTCTGCTGCTTCAGGCTGTTTAAAGATCACTACAAACTGAACTGCATTAAACTCTGTTTCACACAAACAGGCACACCTCTCAAACACTTGGCATTATGACAAGCTTAAGCTGTTGTAAGAAGAGGCTTTTCATCTGTCCCTGACTTCTTTTCTCTTTTGTATACACGGTATTTACAATACACTGGTGTCTCCACATGTTGCATGCATGGTGTGCTTTTAGTGTCTACATACTGTTGCAGACTTCTGTAAACTGTCTTGGGTCACTAAACATGGGTTTCTTCCTCATGACAACACATCCCAGGGGCCCCTTTGATTGTGGATGACACGAGGCAGCTGGAGGTCTGGTGCTCATTCCAAAACACGGCCAGGGGTACCCCCCCCAAACCCTTGCCACCATTATGTAGGGATGTGCGATAATGGTCCACAGTCTGCGCTCTAAACAAACCCACCTTGAAAATAAAGCAAGTTCCAGCAGTTGATCCAACACATCCTGGCTGCAACACACAATAACTTCAGTGTGTTTACTTTAGTCAGCATTCGCATATAAGTAGTTCTTCACTCATATAATTCTTTACATACTGTCTTTACTGCAATAACTGGTGCAATAATTCAACTACAGCAATACTGTGTGCTATTTCTAAAATGTGCAATATTCTTTCAACTCTTGAATGTAGGCCATATTTATCATGTTCACACTTACATATATATTGTTTTGTAGATTGTTGCATCAGACACGTGTTCTAACTTTACATATTACTATGCATTGTGTGGTAGAATAAGGCACATAGTTTGTTTTTTTTCCACACTTTACACACTCAGCACATTATATATATATACTAAACATGGGTTTCTTCCTCATGACAACACATCCCAGGGGCCCTTTGATTGTGGATGACACGAGGCAGCTGGAGGTCTGGTGCTCATTCCAAAACACGGCCAGGGGTACCCCCCCCCAAACCCTTGCCACCATTATGTAGGGATGTGCGATAATGGTCCACAGTCTGCGCTCTAAACAAACCCACCTTGAAAATAAAGCAAGTTCCAGCAGTTGATCCAACACATCCTGGCTGCAACACACAATAACTTCAGTGTGTTTACTTTAGTCAGCATTCGCATATAAGTAGTTCTTCACTCATATAATTCTTTACATACTGTCTTTACTGCAATAACTGGTGCAATAATTCAACTACAGCAATACTGTGTGCTATTTCTAAAATGTGCAATATTCTTTCAACTCTTGAATGTAGGCCATATTTATCATGTTACACATATTGTATATATTCTTATTATTCTTCACACTTACATATATATTGTTTTGTAGATTGTTGCATCAGACACGTGTTCTAACTTTACATATTACTATGCATTGTGTGGTAGAATAAGGCACATAGTTTGTTTTTTTTCCACACTTTACACACTCAGCACAACATTATATATATATATATATATATATATATATATATATATATATATATATATTTTAAATTCTTACATACTAGTGCAAATTGATTTTAATATGTATTCTGATTTCTTCATTCACTCAAACTGTTATCATCTTACATATTCATCCACACTGAGAGTTGCAGCAGTCCTTGTTCAGCAAGTGTTTACCTCCAACGGCTCTATCAGGATCACAGAGTAATAACAGAGGATTAGGCAGTCATTCCCTGCCTACTGGCCCTAAAAAGAAGTTCCCAGGGTTTATATGCTATTTTTTTAATGCGGTCGACCTTCACTGTCGTGCATATATACACATATATAGGCACACAAATATAAAATGTGGGTAAATAACTGTGGAGTGATGACCGAAGAGATAGACGTCCTGTTTACAGAGAACAGAAATTAGCTGAGTTGTAAAGTCAGATTCTCTCTCTGTCTCTGTCTCTCTCTCTCTGAGATACACACAAATCACGCACAGACGCACACACATGCAGCAGCCAGCTCCTCCATCATTTCCCTTTAAATTTCACCGAGGGAAAAAAAAAAAGAATCAATCTCCGCTTCACCACTATTCAGCTCAGCTTAATGCACCTAAATTGCACCAATCATGGTCCTATTCTAAATCTGTATGTCTATGAAAATGATTGCTGAGACAAAAGAGCCTTTTGATGGAAAGGCTGGTGGTTGGGCGGGGGGGCATACTTTTACCAAAGACTTGTGGTTACCTAGGGGAGTAGAACAAAAGGGCATCAGCGAAGCGAATTATCTTGTCAGGCCGTACATCCAGCCATTAGAGCATGTGAACACTGCCGCCAGGGACACTGAATATGAAACAGGTGGCAATTTTCAGTAGACAAACACAACTTAAACGTATTATGTGAGATATGTCATCATTTAAGGGCTATAATTGCACTGCAATTCAGATTTAGAAAATCAAAACATGCAAAAGCAGATACGTAGAAAAGATACTATAGCCAAGAATGTGTACATGTGGGTTTGTACCTCCATTTTTATGCAGCTAATGAGTTCTTGAGAGACTGAATTACAGACCCTGAATTATCTACAGTAAATAAACTTGGCAAGGATGTCTGTTCTGCTACTTGGATGATTTCAAAACTGTGTCTAAAGGTTATTTTCAACAACTGCAAAGAAAATTCTATGGTAAACTGGAAAGATGCAAATCTACCGACTCTAACCCCGGAGACGCAGAGATTTTAAAAGGTTTACACAATGGAACAAGTGACGGAGAGCCTGCAACTGAAAATGGAAATTTTGACACAAAAGTGTACACAAGTCACACCATATCTAGGATTTTAATCCCATGGAATGGGTTTTTGTAATAGATTTTATTACGATGAAATATCATTCAAACTATCATCGTTTTCCACTGTAGCCAAACCTGCTCTGCTGTTAATGCCTCCCCTCTCTGTAAATCTCAGTTTCAGATTTATTTGATTTAACGTATTGAACTATATACTTAAGTACAGTGTTTACTTTTTTGTTTAGTTGTTTTTTTTTAATTTTTTAATTCTTTAATGATTATTTATTTGTTTTTATTTTTTAAATGTAGAATTTTTTTTTTGAAAGGTCGTATGTCAGGGAATGTTCTGTTACTTGAATAAAGAAAAGAAAAAAGAAAACACTTTAAAAAAAAAGATTATTTCCAACATATCATCTCTGTGATCATTGAGGCACTTTCTAGTCAAACAGTCATTTAAAATGTACCTGGTGTCCTGAGGAGGCAAGTGGTGTGCTGTCATACAGAATGACATTGTGTGACTGGGCTTTGGTTGGATGTTTCTGTTGTCAAACAATTAGATTAAATATATTTGTAGTCTGAAAGGATTTTTTTCTACTTGGCATCTTTAAAATGTCAAAGTGATAATGTCTAGCTGCAGTTGCTTCACTTAATTAAGAAACACATAATTAAACATTGCTGCCTTGTCAATGCACTGTGTTAAGTGATGTATTTTTCATCACATCTGTTGTTGCTGTTATGATTTGTTGTCTTATTATGTGTTGGATGCTGCTTTTTGACCTTGCCTAAGATAGGTCCCACTCGTAAGGTTTTCATCTCGTTTTGACTTTGAGTTAAATGAAGTTTATATATACAATAAAATAAATTATCAAAGGCAGAGCTCTCTGTAACCAGGCACTGAATCACACAGCCACTAGTAGCGCTGCCTGGTGGCCAAAACAGGATTCCCTCTTTGCTTGCTGACATACAGATGTGGATTCAGCGCCTCATGCCAGGGCTGACCTCAGACGAAAGGAAGGGAAGGTAAAAGAAGAATACCATCCAGTGCTCGCAAGATTTCAAACTTGTGAGTATGTGCATTAGAGGAAAAGAAGAAGAGAGACGGAAAAGGACAGATCAGAAAACGTGACTCAAAGATACAGAATTGTTTTGTCGTGATTACCTAACAGTGATTTGTTGGTTATTTAACAGACACTAAGTAGTGTTTTCAGTCTTGTAAGAGCCTGAAAGTGTGACTCATCCACTACAAGAAAAACCTGTAATTCATTTGAAGAACAAAATAATTGTGCAACCAATAAAAGACGTCAACATTTAAAATCAGAGGAGTAGCTTTTATCAAAGGCATAATTTCTTAATAGCATGAACATAAAATACATAAGTATGCACATTCAAGTGCTTGTGTTATGGTTTGCTAGTTTAGTCCAATCTTTGCAGTAAACTAACGTACAGCATAGATCAGAAGTCAAAGGATTTTGTCTGGAAGTTATGTAAGCTGACTTTTTGTAGGTGAGTTGTTGGCACAAACTCTCAACTGTAAAAAAAACCCAAAACAAACAAAACAAAAAAAAAACCTAAGTGTCTCTATCACATTTTAAATTGAGTAGTGGGCCACCTGATGAGCTAGCAGCTCACTTATTGTAAACCAATGTCATGATATGATGAATAATTAAAATAGCATATACTTATCACATATTTAAATGACATATAAGATGAGTAAGGCGGCAAAAAGTGATTTTTCACTGTGACTTTTTAGCACTGTTTTTTTAATTTTGGTTTTCTGCTTCTGCACCCGAGTCTGTTTATCTGTGTGTTCCTTCATCCAAAATAACTGATTGAACCCATCAGTTTTGCTGCTGATCCAAGTCATTAAATCCCACAAGCAATGCTCCAGCCCCTGAGACACTGCACACATGTGGTATACATTACTCAGGAAATGCTGTAGTGTATCTTGGTGTCAGGATGACGCAGCAATGAGGTCTGCGGTTTTCATTCATCTGGCAGCAGCAGAAAATAGATAACTACTTGCCGTAGAGTTTGACTCCTGAACATCTCAGTAACCAGGAAATGCCGTCCAGAAGACCTGACAGGGACTCTGCTACTGTATCCTGCACCTGAAAGAAAGCAAGAGAAACACAAACACAGGTTAAAAGTCTCCTCAAGCTGACACTGAATGCACTAAATGCTGTAGAAGCCTTTTAGTTGGTCAAATATGGGAAAATTACCATCCAGGGGTTCGCCAGTTGAGGCAGGCCGAGTCTCTTTGCCATGTAGACACAGGGGGTCCGACTCCCGGCCCTGTTTCTGCTGCTAATAGTTTGCAGATTGGTTGTGCTAACGGTTTCTGCTTCTTCTCTGGAGACACAGGAAAGCACCAGCAGAGGCCTGGATGCTACACCCTCGGCAGAGTTCAGCACAGCTCGAATCTGAGCCACTTCAGACTCTCCCTCACCTACCAGAGAAAAGTTTTTTTATGCATGTTTTCTGTTCTGAATATTTATATTAATCCTTTGAAACCTGGGCAAATAAGCTTGATTTCCTTTATAAACATGCAAAGAAAGTAATGAGCATCTTAAATGTCTTCTGTAACATACTTTTAAATATATTATTGATATAGTAAAATAATAATCTATAATGAATAAAATAATTATGATTGTATTTACAATCATAATTATTTTCCAGACATATAGCTTTTTAAAGATAACTTTTTAAACTGACTATTTTTTATACATTTACAGGGCATTTCTTTGCAAGTTCATCATTGTCTTTTTCCCAAAGTTTTCAAATAAATTCAAACCAGTTTGCTCAGGGCTCAAAATTCAGGGTTTAAATACTTGTGAACGGCATCTGAACACAGCAACAGAGGTGCAGAAACACACCAGAATGTCCTCTTAGCTCACCTCTCCCAGGCTCGGCATTGGCTACATAGATGAAACCATCCACCACCTGGCACACTTGCTGGACCTGAGGAGCAGGGGTGTAGATTAGACAGCCTGAGTCATCTGTTCCTTCGATTGTAAAAAGTTTATTACTGGTGCTCTGCTGCTGCGCTCTGGCTCTTTCCCTCTCTGCCCTGCACACAAACACACAAAGTTTATGGTGATTTTAGCAATAACATGCAGACAAAGATGATAATTGCAACTCAAAATGTAAATTTAAATACAAAGTGCTTACCTGTTGGTTGAGTACAGAGTTAGGATGTTAAATTTGTGTTGGTTGTTGAACGTGTAACTGATCCCTGAGCCAATACCTACAAATGATAAAAAAAAAGGTGTAGTTACATTTTTGGAGTATCTTTCCTGATAGTTACCACTGAGAGAACAATGTGGGCCAATATTGCCACCTAGTGGACAACAAACAAACCCACAACAAGTAAGATATTGATGCATTTAAAAAAATAAAATAATAAAATCTCCTGATTGAGTCTATATTAGGGCCATAAATACAGACAGTGAAGGTATTGTGGTTGCAAAGGAGCCCATAAGGTGAAAGGGTCCATAGAGTCCTCTCGACTGATTAAGGCTGCCACCTCAGAAATACGATCATCTAAATATCATGTAAAGAGATGATACAATATACGGTGAGCTGGTGTGGACGCGAAATTTGGCAACATAGGGCCCGTCATAATAGTGCACTGGTGCCTGTTGTGGCTAACGTATGCCACTGGTCTCTATGTGACTGAAATTATTTGCATTACATCTGCATTATAGTTTGGCAATACAGCAATATGAAGTGAAAAATCTTGTATTTAAAAATGAGAAGAGACTGGGAGAAATGTATTCAGCATCAATGTCATCTCACCATTTATCTGTCTGTTAGGAGTGCCCGACACAGGAAGTACATCTGGGGAATGCATGAGTCTTGTGACTAATGAGACGTCCAGCTGCTCCATGCCAGGGCCAAACATGGCATAACGTGGTTCAGAAGAGAGCACCAGAGACTGAAGGAACGAGGTCACGACCTCATATGCCGGCCGTGAGGGAAGCCAGTGTTGTCTGCAGGATGGGCAGCCTTTCAGGTATCTGTTGAGACAAAAATGGTTGCCAAAACAATTCTGCCTATCAAATTGTTACCTTGATACAGGACGATAGAAACAGATACTCACTCTGACATGTAGTCAAATCTCAATTCCTTCCCTCTGTCATCGCCTTCTTCTCTATCATCCAAGCTCTCGTCTTCATTGATCAGCGGTGCATCCAGACACTCCAGTTGGGGCATGCTCGTGTGATCAATGGAGGGCCAGTGTGGCATGTCCCTGAGCAGGAAGTATCTCCACAGCAATGGATCTCTAACCATGGCCCTCCAGTAGCGACTGGTGGCTCCCAGGCAGCAGATATCAGCAGGAGAGAGAAAGGTCATGATCAGGAACTGTATGTCCACCTTCAGGAGGAAAGGAGTTAATGAGTATTTCAACAAAACAGAACAGGAGAGTGTCAAGAGCTATGTGAGAGATGCAAACAGTGAGGAAATACTAGACAGTCACCAAGAATCCCTGAAAAGCTTTAACCTTGGTGCCACATAAAAATGTAGTGTTAAACAAATGGTTAATTAACCTGTCTCACAGTATAAGTCCAGTACACGTTACCTAATAGTAGGTGAACAATCCAACACTTTGAATTTTACTTCACAATGACAGGAGGAGCCGACATCGACGGATCAAAAAGCAACATCGCTATGAATGCTTGGCTGTTGTAAAGTAGGTTATTATTATTGTTTTTAAATAAGCATGCTTTGAGATATATGCAATAACAACTAAGTGGCATATCCTGCACATGTGCAATATTATCATGACTATGCAATATGTCTATCATACTTTCTGCTTTAATACCCTATTTTTTTTAAACTTAAAAAAACAAATATATATATATATTTTTTGTTCTTATAGCCTACATGTGTCTTTAATTTATCTGCTTGTGTATGAAGCTCTAAATTGTATGCACCACTCACCTGTCAGTTATGATGTGCTTATTTATATCATAGGGATAGGCAATATATTGATATAATATCGATATCATGATATGATACTAGATATTGTCTTAGATTTTCTTAATGTTGTGTCTTTGCAAGATTTTAAAGGCTGCGTTACAGTAAAGCAATGTGGTTTCCTGAACTTAGCATACTGCTATAGCTTTTCTGTTATTTTCCTTTACCCACTTAGTCATTATATCCACATTACTGATGACTGTTCATTTATTAAACATGTTATTGTGTAACACACACACACAGTTATAGCAGGTGTAAACAGCACTTTAATGTTGTAGCTGGGGTACTTTAATCCGTCTTATTTTAGAAATATCGTATGTGACGTAATATCAAAATGTACAAGTGTTAAATATTAGGCAAATGCAGAGTGAAAAAAGTGGCGTAGAAAAAGGAAGAAACTTGCAGTTCACCTTTCTTTTGTCCCTCTAATTGTTGCCGATTGTACGGCAACGTGTCAGAATCAAACTCGTACGTTACATTTACTAATGCTTAATTTGAATCTGGCATTGCCCTGCCTCTGTTTATGATATGATTAAAAACAGACGTTTTAAAAGGACTTTGACCACAATATACTTTTAGACAGCGGACAACTGTCGAGCATTGACATAGAAGAGTTGACTCACCGGTAACGTATCCAGAAACCCCGGCTGTCTCTGTCCTCCGGTGTCTTCAACAAGCGTCAAGTCGTCTTTGACAACTTTCCCACCGTTTGGAAAGTATCTGTCTCTGAAGCGCCGGAGGCTGCGGATCACCGCGGACTCACTGAGCTGCTGGGCCGGTCCTGACATGACTTCAGGTGTCAGTGCTCTTTGGTGAAAACCTAGTTAAAATCACCAACACGGACCCGGGAAGAGATGTCGACATATTTGACGTTCACCTATTTTTCACATGATCACACTTCCTTGTTGCTAGCGTCAGTGCGGCATTGTGGGTATTGTAGTTCTACAAGAACAAAGCTAAGTCTGGATGGGCGAGAGTTGCAATGCAAAGTAAACGGATTTTTCTTAAAACAACGCGCGTGTTTATTGTCAACGAGGACATAAAAAACAGAAAATGACTTTTGTCCAAACAACACAGATTCTCTATTTATAGTTATACTATCAACATTATTCAAGTGGCAGAAAAATGGAACTTGCAATAGATGGGAGTACAAGTGGCGCATTACAAAGCTGGTATGAACAAATCTGAACATACTTCAAATAGTCATGAATACATCATTGTCAAACAGTTCTTTAACACCTCTCTTTGCCTTTAGTGTGTATATTTTTATACACACATACATATATAATGTATAAGCAATATATTAAAAGCATAACAAAATGGCAACGAAAACAATAAATAAAATGTTACTGTGCAATGTCTCATTTCCAGCTGGATTATCTTCAAACTCGTAACAATCTTTTTTAAAAAAATGAAAGGAAAAAAAGGTCAATTTTATTAATAACCTTTTTATATTCATATTAATGTTATTATAACACATTCTCAGAGCAAAATAAATGCCCCAGTCAACAGTCTGGAATCAACATGATAACTGCTGTTTCAGCAGGACAGGGCAAAAAATTATTCAACAGGCTCCTTTGCAGACCCTGCCAATTTTACACCACCTATATTATACTTTCTAACTTCTCTTTCACCTGCTTTGGCCCGGCCTGTTTGGCATGGGATGAGGTTGCCTGTAGACACTGATCCAAAGACTCTTTTCTCCACATACACTTTCTCCCCGTGCCTCCTCTTAACCTTCCACAACATTACACCCCAAGCTGATGGGTTTCATTTTTATTTGGGGTTGACACACATTTGAATACTGAACTTAGATCTGTGCCTGGGGGCAACTTCAACACAGGAGCAGCTTGGTTCACTGTAAAATACTAAGGATTTCCTTGGCATTCTCTGTGTTCCAGCCCTGGCCCTGCAGAGGGCCCTCGCAGGCGAGCACGTATTTGTTGAGGATCTGTGTGCCAATGTCCCGAAACTGGAGGCGATCTTCTTTGCGCTCCATAGTGTCAGCGCTGCAGTCCTCGTACTTGACTGCCCAGAAACACATTTCCCCGATGTACATCATTGTCAACAGGTGTGTGTCTGAGAAAATGCCTGGCCAAAAACACAAAGTAGTGAGAATGATTAAAAGGTCTACTTGAAGAATTTTTTTCAAGTTCTCCTCAAGCAGCACAACCGTTTTTGTAATGCAAAGATAACTGATAACATATTTACCTTCAGACAGGAAGCTTGCAGTAGCAGTGTCATGGAGCACCACCCCATCATTGAGCTTCACAGAGTTTCTTACCTGCAGCATCCGCATTAGGTAGCGCACCCCTTCCTGAATACACTGTTTTAAAATATCAGAGTAATATGAGCATTAGGTCCAATGTCAGCATGCACCACCTAAAAACTTTGGATACTAAAAACAAAAGTACAAAGTAAAATCAGACAAGCTTGTGTTTTTGTTCGAAAATACAATTTACTGTATCGACTGAGATTTTATCACACTGTTGCACCTTTAAGAATGTGTCCTTGTTTTTCTTAATCCACTGTTTTCGTTGGTGAAGGGTGTGGCAGTACATGTACAGCAGAGCTCCACGTCTCCAATAGAGGCATTCTAACAGCTCCAGGCCCAACACAGACTGCACCTATTAGAGATCAAAAGGCATGAAAAGTACTGTTAGACAATGACATGGAACTAAATGTGTGCTTTTGGCAAAAATATAAAAACAAAGACAACAAATACAGCTCTTACTGGGAATACCTGATAATCTACCAGAAAAAAAACTTAGACCATGCAACAACAACAAAAAAAAAATCATATTGAGACACATATACACACTTCTTGTGCTGGTGCTAGCCTCCCCACCAAAACTTCAGGCTCGGTCAGGTCTTGCAGCAGCTGCTGGATTTTAAATGGTGAACATTGCTCAGGGAACTCCTGGTCCACCAGTTTATTCTCTTCATAAAATGTGATGTCTAGGATCACCTATACAATGAAAAACAAATATATATACACACACACACACCTGATAGTGAATACATTGAGCAAGAAAAAAAGCATCATTTTCAAAATCACAAAAATCTCGTAAAGTCAGCAGATACAGTTACCTTCCTCTTCTCACTAAATGACTTTACTGAAGTTTTTCAATAACAAGGTTGATCAAATCAGGTATGAATCCAACATAAAATACCTTGAAGTGGCAGATACAGCCCTTTTCAAAACTCTATAAAGCTCCCTCTCAAAAGCAAACGTCAGATCCAAGTGTTATTACTAACATCTAATTAATTTCTCTGAAATTTTTGAAAGTTCAGTGGTAAACACTTCCTTAATAACTGGCAACTTGATACTAAAAACCTTTATTTAGCCTTTTCAGTGTTGATTTTTAGACCAAATCACATCACCAAGACAAATCCCACCAACAATCTACAACTTATCACTGACTCCAGATTTCATTAGTTTTAATTTTCCCTCATCCGAGCATCTTTTAAAGCGTGATCCTCTGCAGGTTTGACATTCATAGGAGTAAAATATCCATCAGTTTTAGTTGATTTATCTGTTATGTGACTTATCAAGCAGCACTTGCTTGTTACATCTTATTAAATTTGAGGATGTCCTTCCCTGTTTTCTATAATTAGGCATTACCAAAATACCTTTGTGTTTTGGACTTTTGAACAGATACAACAAGCATTTTGAATATTACCTCATTTATTCACTATGTTCTGATGTTTTATAGACTAAATGATTAGTCGCAAACAGAATCAGCTATTAGACATAAAAGCAAATAATCATTAACAGCAGTTCTACAAATTCAATGAAGTTTAATGTTATAGAGTACCTGTGTGTAGTCCTGAAGCACCTTGGAAAGGTTGCTACTCTCCCCTCCTTGCCTGTAATAGCTTTTCAACTTGTCTAGTATGGCAGACGCATTCTGTAAATAGTCATCATCTATGGAAGAACGATATGTTAACATGTTACCATTTGTAGATCTGAAATCAAGAAAAAAAATCTCCAACTTAACACATTTCAAAATACCTCTGTTGATGACTGATGCTTTGTATTGACACATTTTTTGCAAAAACAATTCGACTGACGCAAACATAGTATACTGACATGGCATGAAATGTGCATTTCCAAACGTTTGTCGATGATTAAAAGACGATGGAAAAAGAAATAATTCAATATATAATAATGGCAACTTTACTTCGGCAACTGTAGTTCATTTACTATTACGCAGCACCGTGTTTCACGGTCAGTTGAACGTTTGTCAACATTAAGCTAACGTTAGCGAACTTACGCTAGCCGTTAACTCGAACACACAGACAATCACAAACAAGCATCGGTTAATGAGCACACGTTTCTAAAATATTACTAAGCTTAACAATTTGCCGCCTGTCAGCAAACTGCAGGACAAGTATTATTTGTCAGCATGCAACATTTCATCAGAAAACAGCTGTTGTTGTAGTTGCAAGAGAAATACCGTTAGCTAGCTTGCTAGTTGGCTAATAAACCGAACAAGGATGTCAGCTTCGCAAACGAGGTGCCGAGCGTGACCACGAGACAGAAAAATAATGAACAACGACTCATCGATACCTTGCTTCTCAGCTCTGAGACTGGAACACTTGATGTCTAACTCAAATATCCTTCTCTCCAACTCGAAACCTTGTCGCCTGTAGTCGTCGGCCATGACTAAAAAGTATGCGTCACGTGAGCCAGGGATTACTCACGTGCTCATAGGATGTCACGTCAGTTTCCAAGACATCAGTGTTGTATGTGTGCGCGTGCCTGGAGAGGCTATAAAAAACACCATGCACCTTGCAACCACTATCAAAACTTACTGTATAACTTATTTCACCCCTGAGTTTGAAATAACGTTATGCATTTTAAAAGTACATAGAGTACTACAACGCTGAAGTAAGTTTAAAATTCGTAGGTTCCTAGGGAAATGTAATTTGCGTTGCTTAGCGACCAACCATCAGCTTTATACAACTAAGACTGTTGTGAAAGCATGTTAGACATTTAAGGTAAAGCCCCGACACTGTCTATAACCAACTTTAACATCTGTGAAACCTTTATTTTATTATTGAAAATGCATATACATATATATAAGAATATTTCAAAAATATTTCAAAGCTCCTTTTTTTAGACCACATTGAACCAGGTCCAGAACACAAACCAGTAGGCTACACTTAAATGGGCCAAATCTGAACTATATTATGACAGGGAATCTATATCTATACATATATACACACACACACACACACACACACACATATATATATGCTTTTTTTATTTTTCAGTCTGCTTATTAGGATGCAAACAAAAATACAGAGAATGTGTAGGCTACAATGCAGAGAATAATCAAGTTCAGATTTGACCTGTCTAAGTATAATGGTTTTTGATCTGGACTTGGCCCAATGTGGTCTAGATTTTATAAAAGCAGTGAAATCTTCCTGTGTTCACATTTCTGACCGGTTGGGAGAGTTTGGTCAAAACATTGAGGCGCCATTGTTCTGCAGAAAAATAGCTACAGTTAGAACACTGTATGACTACGCATTGATGTGACTCAGCATGAAACTTCCTCTTATTGGAAATTCAATGCAGGCCGGTGCCTCTTACAAAAATTGTATCGAAATTCATATAGCAAAATCAAACTTCAACTTGCTCTAACTTTAGGTATTGCAGGTCTTGGTCTTCACATTCAGATATCTCGGTGGATTCTCCAATACAATGTTGTCCATCGTTTTGAGGAGTGGGATTAGAGCAAGAGCGACTTCGTGATCTTTTGACTCCAGAGCACGATGACCAGTCAGACCAACAAGCCCAACTACCATGGATCACTCCTTAATGGGCAGAAGCAGAAAGAAAGAAAGAAAAAAAGAAAGAAAGAAAGAAAGAGTGAGAATGAGGATTACATTAATGTCTACTGTATGTCTGAAAACAATAAAGATGGACTCACTCACTTACAAACTATATTTACCTGGTAAAAGCAAAAAATGACCATCATTAGAGCTTACATTTAAAGGGGACCTATTATGCTATTTTCTTTTAGGTTTATACTTATTATATACGTATTTTGGGTTTTTACTAAAGCATGTATACTTTAATATTTTTTTAAAAAATTCCTCATACATCCATTACAGCCATACATCCATACATCAAACATCCATGTCCACAACCAGTTCAATTAAACTGAAGAAATAGTTTTTCATTTTCATTTTAGAAACGACTAACTTGATGCGATGGAGTTACATGATGACTGTGCAACAGCCATCAACACATCTTTAGACTAAAAACTGTGGAAAACAGCTAGGCTGGGTCCGTCCAAAGGTAAAAAAAAAAAGTATAATCTTGTTTGTTTAATCTGTACAAAAACTTAGATGCAGAATTGTGGTTTTATGGCTTTATGAAGACAAGACGTTGTGTTTGCAGTACAACAGAACCTGTGACACCCACCCTGCTGACCCTCCACTTCAGTTCCTTGCTCACAGGCCACTCCAGATGAGCCGTGCTTACAGATGCATTTGCATTCATCTCCATCCCTGACAACCAAGCCATTGTTGCTGCAAGGCCGGCAGTGGCAGGTGTCACTCTCAGCAAGGTACTGCTCTATGGCCCTGCGAAGGTACAGCCTCTTCACCCCAGCACACTGAACCTCTTTCACCAGCTCTGACAGCAGCCGCAGCTGCTGTCAGAGCAGCTCTTTTCAAATAAAACAATCCTTTGTATTATTTGAAAAGAAGACATACAAAAATAACTATGAAGTAAATCCAACACTACTTTAAAAGTGCTTGTTTTACTTTCCCTTACTGTTTGTTTTGTGACCTGTGGAATTGATCTGACAGAATCCGCCCAGTTTGAGTATATTTCCCAGTTCCTGTCCGGATCAGAGAGCTGTATGGCCTTCAGTGCAGCGATTTGTGAAGTGCCTCCACCCTCCAACTCCACTTTTTGTGGAAGATTATTTTTCCTGGTATTACCTGTTTAAAAAAATGCAGAGATAATGGATGACAGAAAGATCTAGAAATGTAAATTGCTTTTATAGGCTGATACGTTTGCAGTATCAACATCAGAATTATACCAGTGGATGATGACCATCCTCCTTGACTATTTGTGCAGTGTACGCGGTCAGAGATGCGGAAAAAAAGAATCCAGCGTTGAGTCCTTACACATTCATGAGACTGGTGGCTTTGGCTGGCTAGAAAGCAACAAGAAGTTAAAGGAAAACAAAACACAGAAGTCAGTCTCAGAAAGTACTGGGTAAATAGAGGCCACACTCTACAGATACAGTGGCGTTTTTTATTAACCTGATGTTTAGATTTACAAAAATACTAATACTTTTAAAACGAACAAAGTTGCATTCAAGCACAATTTCTAAAGTTTATTATAGCCACTGGAAATTTAAATTCCAGCATTTATCTGAAAATTCAGTATAACAGTGTGTTGAACTTTTATTTCTACAGGCATCAGGAAACATTGATATTATGCATATAAATTTAAGGTTGTGGCAAAAGTTGAGAACATTTTTCAATTAATTTTAAATTAATGCAATTAAAGAGCAGGTTATATATGGAAGTCCAAAAGGCAAGTGAGAAAATAAATTCTGTGTACTCTGTATGTATCTGTATTCACACTGGCTGAATTTGAGTTTCTACAGCCCCTGACTAAAGGTCTTTCTTCCAGAACTGCTGTCCACTCTCCTCCTGGCGAGGTAATCTAGCTGCAGCGAGGAGGAAGGACCATTTCGTGCACTAAATAACAGACTCTTGTCTCATTTGTGATCTGATCAACAGAGAGAGAACACAGGGCAGGGAGGGGTGAAAAGCAAATGCACTACACACAGCTCTACAATTAAATAAGATAAAAATGAATCAATGTACACTGGGTTACTGTATGAAGTGCAAAGCATTTCTTATCTTTTCCAGAAAACTGTACACCCCAGCTTTAAGGATGTAGAGAAATGCAGAATATAAACAGAGCTGTGTTCCTCAAAGATCAAAACTCCACTGGGTACTTTAACAGGAATAACTGACCGAAAGGAATATCACTATTAATTGCAACTGTAGGTGTTTACTGTTTCCAGAGTGACCAACCAAAAAGCTGTACTGGAGAGTAGGGGCAGCCTGTAGAGAGCATTGTGGACGCCGCTGTAGATGACACCACACTGGCTCTTTGTGTTGATGACACTGGCCCTCCGCTTCTGTCACCACATCAAACCTACAGAAGCAATTAAAGTACCCCACCTGTAAGCACATGGTACCTACTTGTGTGTTTGTGTAAGTGCAACAACAATTTCTCACTTACCCAATTCCTAGGAGTTCAATGTTGGGTGGGAGAACTGAATGTAAACTCACAATGTGTTTTCCCACGTCGCAGCCCTGCTCATCCTGTCCATCTTCCTCACAGTCCTGATCTCCGTTACACACCAGAGACTGGCTGATACACTTTCCTGTATGGCAGACAACACACAGAACTGTGTGATTTTTATTTTTAATTTTGTATGACTCTGGGAGTGAAAAGAGTTAGATTGAGACATCCGGTCGCGAGGAGAGAGAACAGCAGCGTGAGCGTGCATCTCCAACCAAACATCGAGCTAAAAAGTCTTTAATACCCAGAGACTACTCAGAGAGTTGAGGGGGGAATTAAAGGACTTCAGAGGTGAAACAAAACACAAAACAGGAGATGGCCGAACTAAAAAAGGAAATCGGACAACAGAAGTATGAACTGCAGCGCATGGCTGACAGGGCCGAGAGGATCGAGGAGAGGGTGGACAACAGCGAGGAGAGAGCAGTGATTGTTGAATATTCCCAAAGAAAAACTTAACATCGCAGCAGCGCACCGCTGCGCATCGCAAAAAAACACACGCACTGAATAAACTCCGCAGTGTTTTAGTGCGGTTTTTCACCTGGGACACGAGGCAGCAAGTTTTGGGAGCCGCATAGGGAAAGAGGGAACTGACAGATCATGGAGACCACACCTACTCTGACCAAGAACCAAGATGCAGGAGAATCCGAAGCCACCTGAAGGAGAGGGGGATCAGATCCTACATCAAATATCCAGCAAAGCTTTGGGTGATGGATGGGAGAAATTTTAGTTAACAATTAACCACCCCTTAACATGACACTCTAGACCTTTAATCCTCCTAACCTGTGTTTTGGTGCAGCCATCACACTCTGACCGGTCACCATATGGCCCCCACTGGCAATGAACTCTCTGGTCACAAAACCTTGGGAATATGACACCATATATCAAACAATTCAAAATAATCATTCCATGTTTACGTTGTGTTTTTAAACATTTGAAACGGTAAAACAAAAACAGATTTACCCTTTGGGGGCGAACAGGAATAACAGCCACAGCAAGGCTGCAAAAAAGAGTTGTGTAACGCGCTGAAGAACAGAGGACAGAGGAGAAGAACAAAAGACATAAAAGAAAGTAAAATACTCTAAGATCTCAGTTTATAATGTATATGAAATGTTTTGCAGAAATCTAAAAAATGTGTAATTTTCTACTTGCCTTCATGGTGGTGAAGAGCAGCAAACAGACGTCTTGAAGAGACTTTGATGCTGGTTGTTCTTGGAAGAACACCCATTATTCCTTGGAACATATTGGGTTTCATGAGGGTGTGTGTGTGTATGTGTGTGTGCATGTGCAAATGTCTTCACTTTGGACAAGAGAGAGGAACATATTTTTGTGCCAGCTCATTGTGAAACCAAAAGCAAATTTCCTCTCAGAGTGAGAGTCTCTGCCTGCTGTAGGCCACTTCTTCTTCAGTCACATTTATCACAGAGCTGACAGACCTTTCTCACAGCCGACCTGTCACAGCAGGGAAAGCATAGGTGTAAACAGTCAAATTAATGATGGCTGAATTCCATTTAGCTGCTTCAGTTTCAGCGACCTGAAAATGTTGTGTGCTGGCTCTCATTGAACAAACCATTTGTTTTGTTGAAATGACTTTAGCCATTTTAGTCTTGCTCAGAGGGAGATTTGCTGCAGGTAAAAACATGCATGAACAAAAGCTTTGGCAGAGACACAAAATGAAACCAGACGTGCATAAATAGGAGTGTTAAGATGTGATATAGTCTGGCAAACACTGGAGGGCAATAGAGAACCGTTTCCGTTTCCTCTTCATGGTTAAATTTGTGGATATAGAATAAGTAAAGGGGGTTTTTGAGAATAACTGCATATAAGGATCAATTTCTAAAAATAAGCCTAGATTTAGTATTGATCAATTAAAATCTTACTAATTTGTCCATATGTTGAGAGAGGGAGAGACAGACAGGATGATGACATCCACGACAATTAGCGGTGTATCTGCAGGGAGACATCTCTCGAAGCCAAACTCTAAATTCTCAGCTATTTAATGAGGAATTGTTCCCATATTTGTACATGGAATCCTGTCTAATTATGGGCATATATCTGCTGTCACAACCAGACAGGAGGCCATACTGTGCATATCCATCACACACTGGCAGCTCAAGAGGGAATACCACCAAATTTGAGTGTTTGGATGATTTTTTTTCCAGCTGCAAGGCAGGCAAGGTTGTTTTAGAAAGCATTGATTCCTGCTGCCTATCATTTTAGAAATAAGCAAATAACAATGTTATCCTGCCCGCAAATTTAGGACGTCAAATTAATGTACAGTTCAATTTAAAATGAGGTGAAGACAGAAAAGAGTTACTTTTATTACAGTAGCAATGACATGTTGGAAATGAGAATATGTTCTCTGGATCCGAACAAATAGCAGAAGCATAAGAAAACACAAAGCCCAAACAAACACTTTGTGCCCACAATCCCAGCTCAACATTCGAGGACAAAAGAAGCTCCTTCAAGGTGAGCATCTCTTTCAAGAGCAGTTATCCAGGTAACACAAGTTTAGAGCAATGCAGAAATTGCATAGCATTTTCTACCCAACTGATATTTATGAAGAGCAAGTGGAAAAGTGAGCCTTCTATCCAAAAGCAGTATAATTTGTGATTTGATGCAACATCTGTCAATACAAGGTGTCAAGACGTATTGCATACGTAATCCATAATGGACTAAGGTAATGACTACAGAAGTGATTTCCTGTATTTTTTTACAATGACCACCTGATGCTAAATGACTCAGCTACTGTACAGCAGCGATCCAAGTCCCAGCACCACAGGCTAGAATAACAGTTGGCTCAGACAATAGGCCACCAGACCGTGCCCTCCATTAGTGCCGCTTCTGTGGGTCTCATGATGTTCAGGGGGCATCTTTGACCGCCATCTGCCCTGGAAGTTTGGTCTGCCAGAGAACGACAGGCTGTGAGGCTCTGACAGAGAGACTTAGTCAATGAATACGAAGCTTATGTGCTTCCGCTCCCTGAGAATAAATCGTGTACCAGATTTTTATTTTTTTGTAATGTTTGTAAATTGATATTTGTGTCCAGACAGCCCTGTGTGGTTTAAATTTATACTGTATGTTACTGCAACCTCCCTGCTTTGATTTGCCCAGTGACCTTTGTTGCATTTCATCCCCATGAATCTTGTCTGTTTCTGCCATCTGTCAATCAAGAAAAGGGATTATATAAAAATAAATATTTGTAAAAATTTTGAAGCTCCTGGACAGGAACTGCCAAAACTGTGGAGTCACACAGCAACTAACAAAATCTATAACAACGTCGTCTGTTCATGGTTGTTAGACAACACACTGTAAGCCAGTGACTCTCAACATAGGAGTCATTATTCTTTATTCTTTTTTGGATCTCCATTTGCTTCTACCACGGCAGTGGTGGTGATCTGCACAGTATCCACATAAAATAACAAGTGTCTGTTCAAGTTAGTTTTATGGTTTTGTGTCTGACACTTTTTAATCTTTGTCTTTTATTCTGAAAACAAGACAATTCTTCCTCCTCAGGCATCTAAAAATTATTCAAATGAAACTATTTCAGAAGGACACATCACTTCTCACAGCTTAGTGAAAAGTGAGGGATCAATTGTTCCTTTACAAATGGGAAAACATATCCTACTGTATGTTTCTGGCAAATATAACACGAAAAATCCAACAAATTATCTCAGGGCCCTGACACACCAAGCTGACAGTCAATTTCAGCCCTTCACCATGTTGAATTTGCATCAAGCGTAGCCTGTAGGTGGATTAAATCACTCTGATTGGCAGTTCAACTGCCAACTGAGGATAGTAAACAAATAACTTGTGTATATTACTTAAGATTATGTTTTAGCCATTAAACTCTGTAGCAAAGACAATGCATAATTGTTTGTATTATTGTTTGTTAGCGCAGTTAATGTCCTTTAGTCTTTCAGCATCAGGTAGTGTTGTTAATGTGCTGACTGGCTAGCTTCCATCTTGAATATGCCCTGTCAGTCCTTAGGTCTCCCTTTGTGCATGAACAAAACAAAACATTTGCCAGTTTGCCACTGGTTGTCTTTGTGATGTGTTCAGGTGCAACTTTGTGGCCAAGAAACAAGCGATGTGAGGCAATGCAACAGTTGACCTTCTTCATCATCACAAGGTCTTTAATACCATGTGGGTGTGTATGGGCCTTAAAAATGAATTGTCACAAAGCTTCAAATTAGGCTTTTTTTTTCTTATTTCATTAAAAAGGTAACATGAAACATGGTTTTCAATGGATGGCGGGAATATAAAGCCTTTAAAAAGAAATTGCTTAATAAAGGAACACAAGCCAAAACAGTTTCAAATCACTGACATAAAGGTCAAAAGTAATTATTGCTTAGCAAATCATTATAATGCATTTTGTTTATAGAGAGAAAAGAAAAATAACGCAGACTCTAGGACTTTATAGGTTACAAAAAGGGGCGATGATGTGTAAACAACAAGGGTCGTAAACCACCAGTTGTGGGCCAGTTCTGACTGATGGCCCTCTCAGACAGAGTGGCACGATTACAACATATACTCTGCTCCCTCTCTGTCCCCTTGCTGTGAGGGTTGCCTGCTGCCTCCCTTTGTCCATTTTCTGTTTTCATGTCTGACTGACTAAAACAATCATTACAATTCCCAGTTTCCCCTCTCCCCATTAATGACTCCATCTTTGTTGACTTCTAGTAATTAACTGTGTATCTCAGCCTTTTATGATGCTTTCATGCATCTCACTGTAATATTGTAGAATGCTGTGTAGCTTCTACTGACAGACAAATTGCCACCCTGTGTCGTGTACCCCCATAACCAGACACAGGAGCGGCTGGTGAAATTACTCTTCCTCCTCCTCACACTCCAAACTTTTCTGAAACTGTGCATCTCGTTACTGCCCCTCTTAAAACCGTCTGAATGCCATCATCCATCTCTACCTCCCACACCTCTACCTCCTCCTCATCTGTGTGCTTGCCTGAGTGTGTGTGTTTGTGAGTGACTGACAGACACAAACATGCACACACGCATATGCACACAATAACATTGTGCATTTGGTGCATTTGCATTTTCGCATTCCTCTAGCAAATGACTGTTTCAGTAAAATCCAAGGACATATATTTGGGCCTTTTCTTTTACATTACCTTTTAAAGCAATAATAATGACCTGCAGTGCATTAGGAAATTTGATAAAGCACATTAATATGCCACTAAATACAACCCACAGGACCACAGGAAGAATCTTCAAAATATGTGCAAATGAATCTCAGCTACCGTAATGTGCAATAAAAGTAATTAATGAACTAAATGACACGCAGTCGGTTAGCCTGTGTATACTGTACTACCATAACGCCACCACTGACCTTGGCGGGTACCAGAAAAGTATGTATGGATGTGTGTCACGTAATGTAAATTAAAGGATCAATTTAGTGCAGTTTAGTGGCATCTAGTGGTGAAGACTGCAGATTGCAACCATGATTGAAATCTCTCCCACAAAGATACCTTAGTGTTTATTGTTCCGAGGTTTTCCATTGGGAGCTGAATTATCAGCAGAAGTCTCTTCCTCTCCAAAGCATAAAGAAAACATACAGACTTGCATGGATTTCCTACTGCAACATGGCATACGCTTAAATCTAGAAAATGTTGTAAGCACAAAAAATCCAGATGTATGACACCGTGCGCATGCATGAATCCAAGCACATTTCCTTTGTACAACCCAATCAACATGGAATAGGAGTACCGGACCCCTCCCTCTCCACGCCCCCATTTAAACATGCAAATTAATTTAAATAGGCCCTGCATGTGGGATTACCCTGTCTGCAGCATCAGACGACACAAACATAAACCATGAGTAAAACTGGGAAGAAGAGGAGTTTTTCAGAATGTGAGTTGGAGACGCTCCTCAAAGTACATTTTATATGCAAAATGGATTTACAGTTTCGATTTGTTAATTTTACACACCACTTACATGGATCACACACTATGATCTGGCTGATCAAGTCATTTCAAACTTTAAGCACATGTTTATTGACATAATTACTTTACACACAGAGACAAACAGGGGCTTGCTGTAAAGCTCGTAATCTGTAGTTTAACCAGCAAAGCACAGCAAGTCAATAACATGAACCACTGACAAGTAATTATGCTGTGGAGACAGTTTGATATTGAGGGGTGCACATGCCCAATGCACGTCAGGGAGATTACAATTAGGACAATTAAACAAATAATTTATTTACTCACCAAGAAGCCACCCATTGTGCACCATGCCAGTTTGTAGCCTGTTCCCAACCATGCTTAAAATGAATGAGTCATGTGTTGATCCAGGCCACCTTGCCACAATGTTTGTTACTTGCATTTGCGCATCACATATGGTCTGCACATTGATCGCATGAAAATTCTTCCTGTTAACATAAATATTCACCCTGAGATGGTGCTTTTATAGCAATGTGTGCAGTCAATAGCTCTGATTACATTAGGAAAACCAGCTCTCGCTGCAAATTGCGCTTTAATGTTGGCCTGTTCAACTGCATTGTTTGGGAATTTGAAATACTTGGCTGAAATGCGAATAATTCCATCCTACACAGCTGGCACGGTCGACTGGCACAGTCCCCATTGGTCGGCCAGCTTCCTCTGGAATGCCCCTGTCGCTAGGAAGCCCAGTGTGGTCAACACCTGTATGGGCACAGGCAGCACGTGGCTCCTCGCCATATCGCGCTCCAATACCGTCTGCAGCTCCGCGCAAAGTTCCAGGAGGACTGTCCTCAGAAACCTCAAGCGGCTGATGAGCCAGTCATCATCGTGTGCCCATGAAATCCTCTCGGTCTCTATGCATTCTCTTTGCACTGCGCCATTTGCAATATCTTCTAATAATGCTAAAGCTGCCATTGTTGTTAACATTATTTCCGCACCATTTTGCGCATGCTTTTATATCCACTCATCTAATTGCTGACAGGTGGATGTGTTAAAAGTTCATCAGTGTGTCTGTGATGTGCACATCACTCAGAGGAGAAATTGTTTTGACATTAAAAGTTTCTCCGCATCACCTCTAAGCGTCGCCAATGGATCAAAAGCATTAGAAATTTAGAAATGTTATATAATGTAATGAACATATAATGTTTAGAAACATTAGAAAAGCATTAGTACCCCAGCCATAAAGCTGGCGTGGACCTCGCACATTTCCACTGTCATTTCACTGTTGATACATCTGAACGTGAGCGTGGAAAAGGGCGTATGCCACGTTTATGTGCGTACGCACCCTTTGTACATTAGGATTTAAACTGGTAAAAACACTGAATAAAGCAGTTTCACGTTACAAATGCAAAAGGTTTCCTCTCCAAATCAAATACACCTAGTGATTTAAACCAGCAAAAACACTAAATAAAGCTCTTTCACCCTGACAAAGCTGTTTTTTCCAACACTCTCTTCACTGAGGAGCTGCTAATTATGGTGGCTGATGCAAAAACACAAAAACAAAAACACTGTCAAGAGTTTGGTTTGTCCACTCTGGGCTACTGCAGAAACATGGCAGTGCAGCATGACTATCGCCATGGACAAGGACCTGCTCCCTATGTGGATATGAACAGCTCATTCTAAGGTAACAAAAATGTAACAATTCTCATTTTCAGGTGATTATAAGGCAACAAAGGCATTATTATTATATTACATTCCATTTTTGCTAATATATCCCCCAAACCCACACTGGACCTTTAACCCTGCATTAAGTTTAAAACAGCATTAATATGAGAACCTGAACATTCGATTCAGTGATTTGTTGCAGCTTCATGCTTACTCTATGCGTTACAAAACAGGCGGTCAGAATAACTCAGCAAAATACAGATTTCTTTACAAGTCAAGACCTCAAATCTGCAGTACGATGCACACACACACACACACTGCATCTGAGTTATCTCTGTACCCCTCTTCGTGAGCAACACCTGGCTGCAGAATGGCAGATGCTGAATTACAAAACACAGTCTCAGCAAGGTCACCCTGGGTGCCGCTGCCCACCCACCTCCATCCTCATCACCCTGGAAACTGGATGATTTTAGGACGCTCCTCTGCACAGACAGGGAGTGAAACACTGGAATGTTAGCTTAAAAGCTGCAAATCTACTTTAGATTTAGAGCACTGCCATTTGCTGATTGAATTAAATTACAGTTTTATTATAATGGCGTTAATGATGTGTTTCAATCGAGCGACTGACCAACCAATCATCACTCAACAAGCCAGAAACTGGTAATGAAAAAAAAAGCTTCACTTAGTCACTCATTAGGCATAGAAGCTTTATTTGATTTGATTTGCCGTTTCCACTTAGAACAGAGTCACTTTTGAACGAAAGTTTTGGAGTTTTACAACAGCAGGACTCTTTTCACACCAGAACATAAAGGCAATGACAACAGTTTGGACCAGGGAAGACACAAATGTCCTTACAACACAATTTGCAACCCTCTTCAAGTTTGCTCATTTGTGTGGCTTCATTTATCATCTGTATGGGGCAGTAGCAGTGCAACATTTAAAAAATAAATTTGGAGATGTGTCTTAAAGGGTAAAAACTTCTGGAGCTGAGATGCACCCATGCTCTTGAGAACAATTTTAAGAAATAACTGACGAGATGCACAAACCTAATGTGGGTAAACATCAAAATGTAGAACTGGCAGTTTCATGCACAGAACTGAAAATATGAAAAGAAGAAGCGTTATGGAACCTCACTTAAGAAATTATTATCAATGAGTTTGCAATAGTTTAAATAATTTACAATTCATCGGCAGTATGCTATTTGCAATTACAGTATGTACAACCTTTCCACGATATAAAACATTTGAACATGGAACCACACTGAAGTGAAAGAAGCACTGTTTGAACTCTAAAACTCAGTTCCACATTGAAGCATACAATACAAAAATGACTTTCTAACCGATACTCAGTCACTCAATCACATGAGACTTTTTTTGTTTTGTTTTGTTTCGTTTAGAAATGGCACAGTTACTCACAAGACACATACATTCACAAATCCAAAGAGTTGTGTTTCCTGTTTGATTGTACATTACCAAACTAGACAACAATGTCCTTACAGAATACATTCTCAGCAGGAAGTGCCAGACTGATCAGAAGGTGTGTGGATGTTTGACTTGTATGCGATTGTTTTCATGCATAATGTGTAAAACCTTGCAATAAAAATAATCCCATTATCTGTCCAGTGGCATTTCATAGTACTTTCCCATCTTAAATGAAATACTGCAGGGTTTAGAATGATCAAACATAAATAAAAGTGCACTAAATAATACAGCAGAAATCCGGGGATTCAGTAACATTCAGGAACATGTAACACCTAGTAAGGTAGACACCAAAGAGTTACAGCTAGATATTAAACTAAACACTTATAATATTTTCCAAGTGTCAAAGCTGTTACATTAAGACCTCCTGACTCCTTAATTATGATGTTTAGCCTTTTCTGACTTGATTTAAAACTGCTCTCTGAGTAAGTGTTAAGCAACTTCATCACCTGTTATTATGAAAGACACACCACTGTGATACATCTCGTGATGACTCATATATACTGCACTACAGCAGTAAGTAGAGGCACACACACAGACAGCGGATAAACTCTCATACCCAGATGTACTGTATGTTTATACTTGGCTATCACGACTCAGCACCCACCACAAAATCCAATAAAATTGTCACGTTGGACTCTAACCATTTAAAAATGTCTGGTAGACATTGATTGCATTTCTAGCTTTCTTAAAGAATTTATTACTTTTTGTACCTTGCAGCGATTGCTGATGTTTCTCTGGAAATTTTAAACAATCTGACTTTGTTGAAATTTTCTCGTTTAGATGCACCAAAGATAAACAGCAAGATTGGTGCATTTGTTCTGCAGCACTCTTGCATGAATTAATGGCTTACCAATGTACAAAGGTGTCTGATCAATGTCTAGGCTACAAGCTGACTTCAGAAGAAGCTATTACTGGGAAAAAGTTGTTTGAGAGATTGCAGCTGAGGAAACATATGAAGAACGGTTCATTTTTATTGAGTAAACACATTGTAATAACATTTATTAAACACATTCTACCCGAGGTGCTTTGCAGAAACACCCGCAGAGATCTGACTGGAGGTGCATATTGTATTAAAAACTCTTGGACAGATTTGGACGAACAACGGCAAGCTACTTACACCAGCCTACAATTTGAGTGGTTTAAGTTACACAGACTTATTTTAACTAAAAGAACCTCTGAAAAAAACTTTCACTAGAAAACCAAAAATGATGTACCAAAAGCAGAAAGTTGATATGCTGTGAGGAATGTACCCCCCACGAAGCCTGAAAACGATGTGTTTGATCAGTGGAAAAAGCAGTTACTTTTTACAGCACAGGAAGTAAGTAAAACAAACACTTCAAAAAAATTATTTTGATCCCCATAAAAGGAAACAAAACAAAACCTAATTTTCTTTGTGCTCCTACCAAACACCAGTGTTGTTTCTCCCAACTTCTCTCACCTCAACACCCTTTTTGCCATTTGAGCTCTCAATTCACTATAGCCCTAAATAAAGTGAAAGGAGCAGTGCAGCTCCCCTCCTGAAATAAATGCCAAAGAGAAAAGAGTGAGAACACAGACCAAGCCCCTAGCGGTGGTGGTGGCGGTGACTGTGCTCCCTGATGCCCCCTGCGGCCTCTCAGGTGGCGTCATCCTCATCGTCATCCAGGTGATAGTTGAGGGTGATGACGGCACTGATGAATTCTCCGAGCTCCACAAAGTCAGCTGTGATAATGTTGATGCCGCTCTCCCCGGGTCTCTGCGATCTGATCCACTGCATCATGCCCGGTAAGGCCCTGGGAAAACACAAAAAAACATACGTGTCAGACGAAAGAGGGCGAGGAGGGAATAAAGTCACAAAAGATCAAGAGAAGGAAAGAGAGGGGGTGATTCATGGTTGGCTGGTTTAACACAGAAAGGGACACGCTGTGATAAAAGATGTCTGTGACGCAGCATGGGATGGCTGCAAGCCAGCTGTGCAGATGACTCTCTGAACGCTCACTGGACATGTTCATGTGAGCCGTGCACCACGGCAAAATTCTACAAGCCGTCTCCTCCTCACGCTCTGCTTTCGTGTTTTGTCGAGTCCTACACTGGCAGAACGAACAGGCAGATTTTTGAATGATGTCTACATCAAAGTAACCAAATGCCTGGCGAGAGTGGCTGATAGTGGAGTTATCAAATGAATAATTCATGCCAGGAAAATTGATGGTTTTGCTGCTGCGGCTTTTAACAAACTGGTGACATTAAGAGGGAATTATATACAGACAAACCTGGGGGTAAATAAGGACTAAAAAAAATCCTGAACCAGAACTGGGAAGGGGAGATATAGAAAGAGGGGGAGAGAGATGAGAAGCATCGCCTCAGGTTTATGGCAGCTGTTCAAAAAAAAAAACTTGAATGAGGTCAGTGTCAAATGCCTGGGGATACCTGTCGAAAGCAACATGCCTCTGGATTTAGTTATAAAATGATTTGATGACTCACATATGACTGTCTATGTGTGTTTGTGCGTGGACATGCACATGAAGTATTTTGTGAGTTGTTGTGGGTAAATCGTGTCATTTCTGTGGCCTCTGGTGCCTGAGGTGTTGCTATAAGTTTGGCTCCACAGTGTGTATACGCTGAATCATACTGTGAGCCACCTGTGGTTCTAACCCAGCTTCTCATCCAATCTGACCGTTATACTGAACATAAAACATTTATAGTTTTTGTTTCTGTCTCTCTGTAAAAGACAAACGCGCGTTAACACAAACACAAAGCACAACAGTTGTACAAACCTTTCTGTGATTGTCTCTCTCAGTCCACTAGCCACGCCCTTCATCACCGTGCTGGCTTTGGGTGTCAGAACCACCTGGGACACAAAGAAGGTCCCCTTCCTCCTGCAGGACACACACCAGGCATTTACAGTTTAGTTTTTCTTTTGTTATATATGTGTGTGTTTATGTGTGTGTGTGCTTATGTAAAGCACATCGGCTGCAGCAAGGTGTTACACATATGAATGAACTTTGCTTTACTTTTAAATATATTACTTTAAAGGATACTCATGTATTCATGTCTGGTTAGGTACTCCTCCATAATCACTGATGTTGCACTCATAGTGATATACTTATACTCCCCAAATCATCCTTTTTATATTTATCCTTAGGTATTGGACTTATTATTTTTTATTATAGGCATTGTGAGCCCTCTGCAGCCTTAAGTCTGTGTCTGAAAGCTGGGTGATTTCTGCAGGAAATGTAAGAAGGGGGTGTGAAGGGGATCTTTGCAACAGTTGTACTAATTTTCAAATACACAAGTAGGCTAGTCCCTCTCTCAGTGAATAAAAGACAAGCAGAAATGAAGCTGCAAGCATGTTGGGGTCTTTCCACCTTGCTTCTTGCTGTGTTTTGACTAATTTTTGAGTGTTGGCCACATTTTTCAATCTCCTGATTTTTAACTTTTTACTCCTTTCATTTTTAATCTTTTCATTTTTACTCTTTGATTTCTATTCGACTCTGTATCACACAGAAAAGTCGTGCTGACTTTTGCTTGGATAAAGAGAGTGAGACTTTACTGAAAAAGAGGACTATATGAACAATATATATATGAACTTCCCTCCATCTAGCGAGTGCTTAGATATCTCCCCTATCACTGGCCCCTGGTAGGGTGCCGAGTGGCCCCCATACCTGTCTTTTATTCACAATAATAATAAAGTGATTCACACTGGCGATTGGTTTTGTTCTTTTAGTACACACAAGGTGCCAAAGTGAATAAAACAGCATAAAACAGAGCTTGTTTATCTCTTTTTTTAAATAAATAAGTGCAACCAGTCACCATTCACATCCTGCCACAAGGCACCAGCAGTCCTCAAATACAGCCACTGGAGGCTTTCACAGCCACAATTCAGCACATACTAAGTCCAACCATATTGTCGAAATTGACCTGGTCTTGTTTTCAAGTTAGCTGTTGGTGAGAGTGTCACATATCTTAGATATTGTAAAAACCTGTGCATTTGACCCCAGTTCCAATTCTCTTAGCTGGATATTTTAAACTATCCACAACAAATGAAATTATTAGTCATTATGTGCAGAAAACAAAGTATGAGCATTATATTACAATACATCAAAATGACTCATCATTGTTGGAAAAGTACAGACATTTTGTCTCATTTAACTTGCCCATAGTGGAATAAAGGTAGGGGCTCACCTGCGATCAGTGACAGACGCCTGAAGAAATTGCACCAGCTTCTCTGGATCGGTGGTGTTGGCCCATGGAGAGGGCATCATCTGGCCTGGCCACAGGAAGGGCACCTCTAGGGCCATGGGATGGTGGTAGAAGACGAGCACCTGGTACTCCTTCTCCCACAGATACTGCAGAGTCACCTGGGGATGGAAACATAAGGAAAGAGATGCTGAGAGGTGACAGAAGAAAAAAATGTGAGGGGTGTTGATTAGTAAACAAAACAGAGCCCCTTCTGTGCTGCAGAGTGACAGAAAACATTTCAAGCGAGTAGTTGAGCTGTATCTGGCAGTTTATTTAGTATGGTTTTTGTTTATTTGAATGGAAGCAAATAGAAATAAGTGGATATAATTGTGTGATGTGATGCATCACTCTGATTATTAAGCAGCTTTGTTCCACACTCCGTTCTGACTGACCATAGAAATTGTCGGGTACGTTATTTCTCAAGACAACCGACGTTTTACGTCTCATCATAGTTTATTGCTTATTGGGAAAATAACTAAAGAGAATTGGAACACTATTACAGGCTATTCAAGAGGCAAAACACACATTGAAAACATTATACAGAATTACAAAGAATGAAGACTACCTGCCAGAAATCACGTGCTTAGTAAAGCACTTTTGTTCAGTTCAATTTGTTTCAACTCATTTAAAAAGGAAAACAGTCAACTTTTTTACTAAAGGGTAAAACAATGCCCTGAGTTCTTCTACGGTGAAGAGCAGCGGTTCCCAACTGGTCCAGCCATGGGCTCAAGATTTCTCCTTAGCAATAAGATCACGGTCCACACATAATAGAAATGACAACAACTGCCATTTTATTTCACAAAATGAACACATGGGCTAAAATAAAACATATTGCATTAATAATGTGCATTTACTTAAAATTTAGTTAATATATGGCACCACAACAAAAAAGTGCAAATTATTACTAAAAGACCAGTGAAATAAAAACACTGGAAAGGTGCAGCATGTTAATAGGCCAAGTAATAGCACGAACAGGGCAATAAAAGTACTTGTACTGAAAAAAAAGTCTGTAGGTCTGTACTTCAAAATAAAGTGTGTTGTTACAAACTTGACATGTTCGTGAGTCACGTGCAGTCCATTCAGAATGACGCACTTTTGGACCACAACCCACCAGTTGGGAACCACTAGCATATAGTAAACACATGAGCAATTTACATTTGTATTCTCTGCTGAATGTTTAGTAGAAGACTGTAGCTGAATCAAGTTAGCTGGTAACATCAATGGTAATATCAATACCCCGTCAGCTGAATAAAGAAAGGAATGGAGTACAGGGAGGTGGTTATAGCTGAAAAATAAGCATTTGCATTGCAGTCTCATACTGAATATTGTATGTCTATTGTTTTTGATTCTCCCTCATGAGGTGATTTATTTTGTTATAATGAGCTCCACTTGTACATAATCCTTGAAAAAAAGAACAAACGCTGAAAAGAAGTGGAGCAGTCATTTCAGTGGGTATAAGAGAGCTATTGTGAGGTAAAGAGGTGACAAGGGAAGAGTAGATGTACTGATGGAGGAAAGGGGAGCAAGGAGTGAAGACAATACATGTGGAGGACAGAACACCAGTCATTTGTCTACTCCAAACACCACCCTAGAGGCCCCAGGAGACGTTCATTATTTTTCCAGAATCCACTGGTCACTATTGGCCTTTTCCTCTTCTCTACACTTCATCCTCACTCAGCAGTAGCACCTGACAGGAAACTATGATCTCAGGTATTGATTGGTATTCCTTCTTCCAGGGTTCTTCACATACATCCTCACCACAGGGTGGGGGGACAGAGAGAGGGGTGGGTGTGGACCAAGTAGTGGAAAGTGAACGCAAAAAATTGAGACAGAAAAGGCAGCAAAGAGAGAAATCTGAGCACAGGAGGAATTTCCTACTTAAATTCTATATGCAAAAAAAAAAAAAAAAATAGCATTGGTTTGGCAGGTGATAACCGTCATTCTGCACCTGGAGAAATCAAAACACAGACATACCTGTTGTGCAGGGCTGAGAATAAAATCATTTTCAAAATCCTTTTGAACACACACACACACACACACACACACACACACACACACACACACACACACACACACACACACACACACACACACACACACACTGTGCAATAGAAAAACTGGTGCTACACAACCAGAGAAAACAGTGGGCTGATGCATTTACTTTGCAAGAGGTAGGGAAACTTCAGCTACCAGAATGTACTGTGCTGCACTGGACCAATAAACAAGAAAAGGGGGAGGATATTTTTTTGGAAACTTCAGTTTTTGCAACTAGAATAACATGACAGTTAGCCACTTTGTTAGCATTCAGGTCACACATTAGCCATAATAGCTGGAAAAAAAGCTGTTACAATGTCCAGGTGAACTGCCAAGCTCATTGTAGATTTGTGACATACAAGTTTCGTTTGGCATATTTAGGAATTCAATTTTTTGGGGTCATTTTTGTACATTTTTAAACTATCTTTAAGCCTGTCATGGGTGGTCAAACTGTCAGTCACAAAACTAGGCCAATCACTACATTTAAATGTCCTTGTCTGAGAATAACTCAGGGTTAATAATTGGGGGTAATAGTAGGCTATAGTAAATGAGGCATTCAAATACTGATTTGGACATTGATTACCATGGTAACAATTAAAGCTCTGAAGATTCAAAGCATTTGGGTCAGCCCTACAGAATCTTGGTTTATATTTGATCAGCACGGCCTAGTTTTACAGTTTGACTCAAGTTTGGTCTGCATTTAAAAGCGAGAGAGAGAAAGAGGTGTCTCTCCGTCTCTCCCTCTCTCTCTCTCACATACACACACAGACACACACACAACTGCTTTTATTCTCTTTGTGTGCTAATATGAAAGTCCAAACTGTATTTCAAGCAACAGCCCTAGAGCCAGTGAAAATACTCAGATTTAAACTGGGAGATCTGAGTGCTGGCGAGATGGAGGGAAGTTTACCGTAGTGCATTTACAGACACTACTCGCATTGTGATGACACAAAGCTGCTTGAGCTCACCTGGCAGAGCAGGCGTCCATACACAAAGGCTTCAACCTTTTACTGCATGTCATTCCCACTGATTACCTGCTTTTGTTCTGTCATTACCAATAATTGTTTTATATCTAAATAACAAGCTTGGACCAACTATTAGTGAGACCACTGCACATTTTTTCAGACAACTTTACTTCCTCACTGTTGCCTTCTCCATCCTTTCTTTCCAACCTGTACAATATGACACATCCATTTATGTGGTCCCTGTTTAGACTTTTGGAGGTAAAAAAAAAAGGCTAATTCTTTAGCTCCAGCTGGGAACCAACTTTTTGCATACCAAAGCAACTCTTTTTTCTTAAAATTGAAAATTGAGTGTGTGAACTGGAATAGAACACATTACATACTGATGAAAAAGTGGTAACTGTGAGTTGTTGAGTGTATCTGAATTTGACAGTACCTCCTGAGCAAAGACGACTGGGCAGAGTTTGTCTCCAAACACCTCTTTTAACATGGCCACCAGCTTTTCATGGTGCAGGTTCTGCACACCGTAGAAGTGGTTGAAATCCAGGAACACGACCTCTCTGGCATGAGCTGACAGGAAACTGCTGATCTGCTCTAGACCTTCTCTGACCTAAAAGCACAAATATGAACACACATATTTATAATATATTTAATGATCTAGTGATATGAAATATTGGCACAGAAATAATTCTAATGTTCTTAAAACCTCCGAGGGTCCTTGCATGATTGAACTCTCAAACTGCACTCTAACCTAAATATGCTACCACAAACAGAGATATGTACAAACATCACTTAGCAACCACACGCACTGCAAAATTTAACATTTCACATGAAAAAATCACCAAAACTCCATGCTGACCGTGGCACTGAAGAGCCCGTGGGCGAAGAACAGCTCGTTGTCGGGGTCACGGGGTTTAGTGGAGATGCGCAGATCAAAGAAGCGGATCCCAGCCTCCAGTTGGCTGGTGAAGTTCATAGTCTGTGTAGCTAACCACTTCCTCATTAACTTTTTGGCCACTGTGCCAAAAACAGAAACAAAGTTCTGCACCGTCTCCGGCTGCTCAGGGCCCACTGGAGACGCCTCGTCAATGTAGAAACTGAAGGAATCATGGGAACCTGGAGGAGACACAAAACATGAGTCTGCATGTAGGTATTGACTGCTGTAGGTTTTCTCTCTGCAGTGGGACACAGCTGTGAGAGTAGGGTCAGTGCCTGAAAACAGCTCAGTGCCATGGCAACAACACTAACTGCGAGTTCATAACTTACAACCACGAATGCTTTCATACCGGCAACCTGAAAAGTTGTGCTCAAATATAATATTTTTCATCCATTGTCCATCTCAGGCAGAACAGAGCTCCCAGAAAACAACAACACTTTTCTTATTATTTGATGTTTTTCTTATATAGCTTTCAGTATTATATATATTTTATGATGAATCCTAAATTGCTATTGTCTATTGGTGGTTTCTGCCTATTTGTACATGATACACCTCCAGTTACTTGTTCCCTGGAATTTTTGGTATAATCGACCCGACAACATGTTGGCTCAATATCTTAAATAAGTAATTTCAGTTTGAGCTAAAACATTCATTCTTGACCTTTAAAAAAGTAGTTTTAAGAACACAAGATCCAACTACATTGTGGTTACCAAAGCTTTCAATCTCATCTCCTGGTCTCCATTAGCAGATCGATCTATTTAGCTGCTTGACTGTCCATCAATATAGGTGTGTGCCTCTCTTTGTGTGCAGAAAAAGTGAGCAAACAGTTTGACCTCAGAAAAATGTTGTTTTTGAAAGGCTCAATGGCTCAATCCAACAAATATGGATTTAAGCAGAATATTTCTTTGGGAATTTTGGAAATGATTACATTTATATTTTATTGAATACATGTGGAGTTTTGGACTTTAACATATTCTGGAGTCATTTGAAATGGAAAAAAATCTTATGCAGTCCCCACTAGAATCTATAATTATACTATTTTACATAATATAATACTAATAATATGAGTGCTGCCTAATCTTTATTTGCAACTGTAAAGAAATACCATGTTTGAACAGAATGAACCGACAAAGAAGAGGGGAAAAAAAGCTGTGCAGCATTCAAATGTTGATGTAGAATTCTAACGTCAATGTTATGAATGAAGCTTCAAATTATTAGGTGCAGCCCTAAGTGGAGACTTTAATTTTTGGTTAAACGTGCTGCGGGTATGTAAGTAGTCCTTCAAAATCTGCCAAGTCCTCAGTGGCTCAATTTGCAATATTCAGGCCCTGGTTGATTTTCTGAACACTTAAAAAAGGCACTTTTTCTACCTTTCACAGGTCGTCAACACTTGTAAATGTGTATTGCATTTTCTTGTAGATAACAGGATCCTTCATTCTGTTTCATCTTATTCATAACACAACTTTTATATTCAACCATACTCATGTTTCATGAATCTTAACAGAGCATGAGTGATTCGACTCTTGGTGGTGATCTTCTAATAACATTTTGCGGTTTCTTTTGGATCATCTTTGTCCCCAGGCGAAAGTAAGACCCTCTCATCATCAGTGCAATCAGAAAGTTTTTAAGGTGCTTTCAGTATATCAGATAATATCGTGCAGAGCCAAAGAAAGAAAATAAAACTTCTGGCTTTGACTCATCATATTTCAGCTATTCCACCCTCGTCTGAATATACGAAGGACAAAGTCACTTTTAAGCAGAATGGAATAGACACCTACCAGACAAGGTCACTAAACTGCTGCTTGCTTTGAGATATATGTGCTATTGACGAGCTGACCTACCATCAAATATCTGCCTCTAACTATGGTACTTATCATCTCACTGAAATATCAAAATATTCATAAATGTCTTCTCTTCAGCAGGAGGTAGTGCTGATGAAAGCTGCTCTTTGGATTATACTGTGAAACTGAAAAGACAGATGCTGTTAAATTTTTCAAATGTCATTTTTCAGTGCCTTGAGCCTCGCAAACACATTTCCTTTCACTGCCATTGTTCTGGAGGGGGAGCAGAAAAGTCAGGGATAAAATACCTCCAAACCTCAGCAGATAAAAAAGAAACAATCGGAATCGATTAAAAGTGAGAAAGTGTTATTTTTTCATATCATTTGGTTGAACTAACCCTTTAAACAAAAGCTCACTCCAGTTTTATAATGTGGGTAATTTAACTGTTATTCTAGGAGCTAGATCAGGAGTAAAACACAAAATCCCATCCCATTAGTGCGAGTAAAAATAACATTGGAAAGACTGCCAAAGTCTGTCCGTGTATTGATGCTTTGCAAGGTGTCACTTATGCATTTCCTTGCAAACAATCCATGGGGAATTCTGCTAGTTAGGGCTGAAGGTCGTGTGTCCTTCCATGCCTGATTGAGAGAAAAGCTTTCTGTCTGTTTACATACATGTTATGCCAATTAGGACAACAATAATTCTGGGACCTTCCTCCTGCCCTCATCACTGCAATCAATTTCTCATCTGCTTTTTGTCTCTTCATCATGTACACTCACTCAAACAAACACACACCCTCCAATCCTCCACTGACACACACACGCACATACGCAGTATGGACAGACACAAAGTCTGAAGTGACCTTCAGCTAGACTCCAGCGCCAGGTCTTCGCAGCTGGCCCAGAGAATGACCATAAGCAGGGTAGACAGCTGAATTCTGGGGCTCGGCGTCAAACAATATCTCTACAGGCTGCATTGTAGCACCAGGGTTACAGTGTAACAGCGTATGACCTTAACCAGTTGCAACAGCTGGCTCTGCTGCTTGATGCAGAGAAAGATTTCTCTGTGACTCTGAAGGTTGTGCAACATTATCCCCTTATCTATCAATTATTTTACCTGTTCATTCATCACAGACGTCCAAAAGTTGTGAAAAATACCCATTCACAATTTCTTAAAGGTCCAGTGTGAAGGAGTTAGAGGGATATATTGGCAGAATGGAATATATTATAATTTATATATTTTCTTTTGTGTATAAACACCTGAAAATAAGAACCCTTTATTTTTGTTACCTTAGAAAAAGCCATTTATGTCTACAAACAGAACAGGTCCTTTTTAATGGCGTCAGGCATGCTGCACCATTATGTTTTTACAGTAACCCAGAACAGACAAACCAAACATTGGCTCTATATAAGGGCATTCACGTCGGCCTCTGTAGTAAGAAGCCCATCTGCAATGAGCAGTATCAGAAAAACACTGATATGTTACATGAAACTGCTTTATTCAGTGTTTTAACAGGTTTTGGAGACCTCCCCGGACAACTTAGCTCATTGTCTCAACCTCCTAAATGTCTCCATCAGAAATAATGTGAGCACACATTAAGTTATCTGAGAAAATGGGTGAGTAAACAGTGGCATGTTGTAAGCAAGCGGCGCATCTCTAATGTACCAGACAACGTCAGAGAAACGCTGATTTTAAACTCTTTATTCAGTGTTTTTCATGGTTGCCCTTGCAAGTAATTTGGTTCCCAATAAAAACCTCCTGAACGAAGTAAGCTGAAGGAATTCTAACTAGGGGCAGTTTTAGTTGGTTGCAAAGCGCAATCCTCACCACTAGATGTCATTAAATCCGCCTAGATCTTACACACTGAAACTTTAAAGCCAACAATAATGTGTTCAATTTGCTTTTCTAATCCAATCAGCAGCTCAAAATCCACAGATATTAAATTCAATACCACATAAAACAATGAAAAGCATTTTTCACACTTGAGGAGATGAAACTAGAAATGCTTAAACAATTATGTGCTTATCAAAATATTAGCTTAAATAGCTAAGGACCTACTTGCGCAATTCATTAGGACGTCCCTGAGATGTTTATCATCATGATATGTAAGGGAAAGAAGTGCAGCTCATTTAAATTAAATCCATCACTCTCCTAGGATCATTCAACCAACTTCTTAACAGGTCTTTATGAAAGCTGAACACCCAGGGCAAAATATTAAAGCTTATTTATGCATTACTAACTAGTATCACATGGAATATGTATGGCAAAGAGTATGTGCATTAAGCCTGCCAAACTGCACAGAGGAACAACAGAGACTGAAGGACCAGACATTTTGCCAGGTGTGTAGAAAATATGTAAGAAACTGCAGAGAAAGCTGTGCAGAGAGGTGGAAACTGCATTCCAACACAATCACACACTGCTATCTGAGCTCTGAACATGATTAATTATTGTTGATGTTAGGAAATGATTTGCTCTAATGCTGTGCAATGTCTCAAGAGCAACACATTCATTTGAAAATGTGAGGAAACATTTTTGAAATGCTGTACAGACAACAGGTTTTCATCCTCAAGAAAAACATCAGAAATAAACTCAACATTGAGCTTTAGACTAAAGTCATTTCCCTTTTATTCTTATCTACAGACGTTAACACCATACGTGTTAGACGGTATATGACGTCAACCAACTTTTTTATCCTCTTTCTATGTTTAACTGCCAGAAATTAGATAGAGCAGTAATCACTGCTTCCCCAGAGCTTACTAAAGTAAATCCAAATTTCTCTCGTGGCCTCAACCACAGTGAACAAACCTTTCCCTCTCTATCAAAAAACAACTTATTTGATGGTAAAGACCTGCAGTGATTTTAAGGAACAGTGCGTGGGATTTTGTGGCATCTAGTGGTGAAAACTGCAGATTGCAACCAGGTGAAATTTCTCCCACGTGCTGAGCATGAAGTCCCGATTCCTTCAGTGTTTAATGTGCAAGTGATTTTTACCACAAGTTGAATTATCTGAAGACGTCTTTTTCTAACCAAAACAAACTAACCAGCTGATTTACACCGCTAAAAACACTAAATAAGCAGTTTCACATTATCCTGTTCACTTGTCTTGAAGGGGCAGCTAACTAAGGTTACAAAATGCATGAATGGCAAATGCAAATGACCCTATCTAGACCCAGTGTTTGTTTGTCTGTAATAGGTTACTGTAGAAACATAGTGGTACAACATGGCAATGTCAGTGGACAAGGACCCACTCCCTATGTAGATATATATGGCTCATTCCAAGGTAAAAAAACAAAACTATTCTCAATTTTAGGTTATTATACACTGAAGAAAATATTATATTATCTTATATTCCATTTCTGCTAATAAACCCTACACACTAGACCTGTGAAGGGCCATACCCATTATTTGGAATGATTTTATAAACAATACCTAAACTGTCTACCCTCGTGCCATCCAATAGCTTTAGCTTTGGTAGACGCGAAGATGTGTGCATGGACAAACACAAAAATGCACTGAAAAATATCAAACTCCTTGAATTACAAACAGGATGTCAGCTTTGAAATAATACTCTTCCCTTGTGCAGGCGACAAAATCACATCACTGGGGCAAAGAAGTTGTGAGGAAAGGGGAAAGAGAGACAGACAAGACCCAGAGATAAGAGAAACAGATAAAGGCTGAAACAAGCTGAGATAATGATAACACAATAGTTACACAATAACACTTTGATGATGATGATGACGAGAATGATGGCGGCAGTGGGTGATGACTGTTACGTCAATGAATTGATCTGTGTTAACTGAGTCATTCTGACTGAATGAGACCAGTCCATTCAGAAGGGACCACTGGTGGTTTATGCCCTTCTTCATGAGGAACCATAGACTCTATTTTAGGATGAAGAGCCGAGAAAAAGACAAGGAAATGCAAAATAACAGGGAGGAGATGAGCGAAATGATACTAAAAGATTGATCTCCTGACTCCCAATCCTATCTCCTCTGACCCTCCCTGCATGGATCTATCTATATGATTTCATAGTAATTCAAGTGTTGCTTCTTCCTCCTTTTCAATTTGCTTCGTTCTCACTTTGTCTGCTGCCTTGCTACTCTCTCCCATCCTGCTCCGAGCAGCAGTGCACACAAAGCACATACATTTCCGATGAGGCTGAATTATTTGACTTTTCAAATCAAGATAAATGTCCTCATGCTGGAAAACTCAATTAACAGCCAGTGGTGAGGCAAAGCAGCCTGTGGAGAATCCATACCTAATCATTTTTGTCTGTTTAGATCTTTTGACAAAATATTTACTCAAGCATCTTGCAAAATTGAAAAGTTGAGATGATTTTTTATCAGACTTTGCTGTCAGTGGCTACTCGTCAAACATGATGACTTCGGTCAAACTAAGGTTGGGTTGTGACTCATGGGGGCATATCCATTACAGTAAATAGCTGTACCAAGCCCCTCTCTTTGCTTCATTTCCTGGGGACAAATATTCTCTCACTCTCCCTTTGTCTTTCTCTCCACAGAAACAAAACTATTTTCTTCTCATTTGTTTGTTTTCAATTTTACATCATCTGTTTTTCAGTGGCTTTTAAGCTGGCTGATTTCCTGCCCTTCATGCATCTCGTGGCACTACCAGTGTTTATCCTGGCATCTGATACCATTTATCCTCCTTGTTCAGGGGCTTAAGTGGCAGCAGAATGGTCTAGTCAGGGGACTGATGGACAGATTTACAGCTAAAAGTCCAGGGCCGGCCTTTTCGCTGCCCCGAGGGAGCCAGCAAGACTGAAGATGCCTCTTCGGCGATGGATTTGTTTTTATTGCCTGCAAGGCCATCTCAACTTAATACAATCGCCTTCACCCTTTCCCCTGGCCAAAGGTATGCTATTCATTTCTTACCTCTGGTAAAGCCTTAAGCTGCTGCCGTCAGCCTTGGAGAGGTTAAGCATAGCTCCCTTGAGCCCTGCAAATCTGACATATTGGTTCTATGTGGTCATTTTAGTATCTGTGAGGTAGTTGTATATCCCATCCAGTATTTTGCCTGCTTTGAATGAAGTCGGCCAAAATGGAATTTTCCGTCATATAAAACTAACGTATTTTACATAGATATCTCCAATCCGTCTTATTTTTAATTCTTTACTGTTTCTTGCTGATACATTAAAAGTAATTTGTTAAAAAAAAAAGTCACAAAGAAAGTTCTGCTTATATGTTGGTAATATCCTCAAAAAATGTTGCCACGACAATTTTTTTCATCAAAATACACAACTAAAATAAGACTAAAATTAAATTTGTCCCCTTTTCAAACTAATTTTATTATCAACCATTGTGCAGACACAGGTGAGTGATATAAACACTGGAAAATATTTTCCTCCCGTTCACCTTCATCAAACGCGAACAGAGGGGTGAATAAAACAGTTGCTTCTGGTGACAAAGCAAATTCACATCTTCATATTGTTCATCTTTGGTGAACTCTGATGCAACCAATAGCAAAGAGGTACAGTATGTGTGGAGGAGACAGTGATTATTGCTGCATTTAATCAGCCAATAATTTATAATATTAGCCATGAAAAAATGCCAAAACAGGGCCACCTCTAGCTAACCAGGTAGTGTGTGTGCCCCATATGGCTGAGGCCTCTGCATCGGCCTGGGTTTAAGCCCGGCCTGTGGCCTTTTTCTGAGTGTCATTCCTCCTTTTCTCTTTCACCTTTCCTGTCTATCTAAAACTGTCCTGTCAGTAAAGGAAAAATGCCCCCGTAAAATAATATTCAAATAAAAACATTTAAAAAATGCCCAAACATGAAAGATGCTGCCTCGCTGGCAGTGAATCTGGAGACAGGCATGAAACATACAAAAAGCAAAAACTATCCATAACAGTAAATTACATTGTATTTATAAGCAAGCTAGCTTTCTGTATCTGTCATATCCAGCACTCCTTTCATTAAGCATGAGTATTGCCTCAGGGTGATAGTCACTACCCTGCATTGGCACACGTGCGACTGTGCCCTTATATACTCCTGCGTTGTAGTTTATCTCCCCCCTTATGGTCAAAAATAGATAAAGACAGCTGTAAAAAAGCTGGAGAGAAAACATTATTGGATCCCACTTATTCAGAAACTAAATGTAAAATTTTGATCTGTTAAAGAATAGCCAGAGCTTAGTTATTATTATTATAAATAATGCGAGAAAACTCCTGCTGAGAGTGAATATAAACAAGTCCGCAGGCCCAGGCAACATTCCTGGACACGTACCAAAAACTTGTGCTGGTCAGCTAGTTAATGTTGTAATTGACATTTTTAACATCTAACTCTCACAAGAGACTGTTCCCTCCTGCTTCAAGACAGCCATCATCGTTCCTGTATCTAAAAAGTCTGCTGTGTCTAGTCTTAATAACTACCGCCCTGTGGCTCTTACCCCCATCCTGATGAAGTGCTTTGAGAAACTGGTTCTCCAGCACATCAAAGACAACATCCCTGCCAGCCTGGACCCTCACCAGTATGCTTTCAGAACCAGCAGATCCACAGAGGATGCCATATCTACTGCTCTTCACTCAGTCCTCACTCACCTGGAGAATAAGAACAGCTACATCAGGATGCTGTTTGTTGACTTCAGCTCAGCATTCAACACAATCTCTCCCATGAAGCTGATTGGAAAACTTAATACTCTGGGCTTCAGTACAACGCTCTACAACTGGATACTGGCCTTCCTCACATGCAGACCCCAGAGAGTTTGGATTGGCAGTCACACCTCCTCTACATTAGTGCACAACACTGGAGCCCCTCAGGGCTGTGTGCTCAGCCCCTTCCTGTTCTCATTGTACACCCACGACTGCACTTCCAGACATCAAGAGAACTCCATTGTTAAGTATGCAGATGGTTCACGCACGGCCCAGGACAGGAAGGCTCTACAGCGGGTGATTAAAACTGCTCAGAACATCACTGGTTCCCATATACAGAACATCAGTGACCTTAGTGAAGTGAGGTATCTGCACAGAGCCCAAAGGATACCGAAAGACAGCAGCCACCCCAGCCACAGTCTGTTCACCCTGCTGCCATATGGAAAAAAGATACCGAAGTATCCGCTGCCGAAGCACCGGACTACAGAGCAGCTTCCTTCCCCAGGCTCTGAGACTTCTCCACTCCTCCTTTGATGCCAAAAAGATGTAGCAGGATTTAGGGTCAACTTTAATTTAATTTTTTCTTAAGCCATGTTTAAGAAAAATGACAAGTAAATCTACCAAATAAATCTACCTTGTACCTTGTAATACACAACTTTAGCCATCTAAATTTATATTTAGTTATAGTGAATACCTATAGGACACATACACATGCTCATGCCAGTCATTGCATACTGCGATTCATACATCTATACCCATACCAAAAATACTGAAAATCCAGTTTAATTATTATGGCAGCAAAACTCTGATAGCCATTTCCTCCCCTCCAGTAAAGCTTGTTTTATTGTGAGAGAACCACCAGGAAACAGATTCACAGTATCTCTGGCAGCACACCTTAGCTGACCACCTCAGTCAGACAAACGTGCAGCTTGGCAGACTGCAGCACTCACCCAGCAGATCTAACAATAGCCACAGAAAAACAGCCCATCATGTCCCCCACTGATCAGTTTGGGGAAAGGAAAATGATGACTACTCCCTGCCTCTCTTCCGCCTTCTCTACCTTTAATGACCCCTGTCTTTAATCTGCTACCCTTTTCCCAATTAGCCATTGGATAGAACTGGCGCCAGTCACCTGACTTGTAGACTCAACAGGTTGGCACAGTCTGAGGCCAAAATGGCATGTGGGACCAAACACAGAGATCTAAGCATTGTCTTATAGCAACCATGTTCTTACTGTATCTCACAAACACCATGGTTCTGATCTGCAGAGGACCGTTGGGATTATTCTCATCGAAATATTATTTATTCTTAGATAATAAGTGATACAACCACATTTTGACAGTTGTGCTATGTCACAAGTCACAGAATAATAAACAACTCCCTAACTCTCATAACTTTAAATACACAGCTCACTGGTCAATAGTTATGTTCAATGCTGCCATCTGATCCCCCAAAAAAAAAGCCAACAACAAAAATCTGACTGTACTGAATCATCTTTTGTTTAAAAATGTTCCTTTTATCTTTGGTTCTGCTGGAAGTTAGCCTGGCATCGGCAGACTTAGTCACAAATACAAATCAATCTGGAACCTCTCAGTTCATTTATCAGCAGCCGTAGATCAGAGTACATCTGAATGCAACTGATTGGAGCGATGAAACGTGACATAGTGCTGAGCATCAGTCGTAACAGACTACTACAGCATGCAATAGCAAGCTGTGATGGTGCAGCATCAATGCGTCTATGAACGGATGTTGCTGTTTTTGCAATCAGAATTTAAAAATAGTACTTCAACATAAAGTTCATCAGCTGCAGCCTTCTTGGCTGCTTTCTATAAGCCTCAATGGTGCTTCTCTTTACTAAGATCGTTGTGTCCCCAGCACAAAGGTGTGCGAGCCAAAAACATCATCATTAAGTATTTTGCGTTAAAAGCAAAGGCTCCACAAGTTGTCAGTCATTGTATGAAACCCGCCCCATAACAGATAATGGGTTGTGATAAGACTGAAGCGTGCCGGGTCAGTTGGAAATCTATTTGAATGGGATGGGGACTAGACAAATCTGCCAGAGCAAATTAAACATGAGCTTGCAGATTAGTCTTGTTCCCATGCTAGGTAAAAGCTGTCTTTTTACAGCTCTTCTCCTTTCTCTGGAAAAAATACAGTCAAGTTTCACAACAATTACAATACTGCTATTTTAATTCAGTCAGAGCTCTCTGAGACAATCCAAGAGAAAAGAATGGCTGATTTTGTCAAGTCGATTAAAATTACAGAAGGTACAGGGGGCATTTTACTGCATAGCAACTTCATTTACTTTTGATAATTTAACTAGGTGGGGTTTTGAATGCAAATATTGTTTAACCCTTTCAAACTTAATTTTTTCAGCAAGTTTTCTTGTACTTTTTACCAATTCCTTTCTAATTTAGGGATCATTTCTTCTTTTGCCGCTCATTGCCTTCTTCCCATGTTTTTGAAAGAAACCAAGTCAATTAGCTCAGATTTTTAAATGGCTAACCGTGTTGTTGTCACTCACACTCTTACCTATAAGATTAATGAGTTATGGATAGGATTGATTAATTTATAACATTTTACTCTGCACCTGTCTCACTGTGGTGTACCACAAGGTCCTATTTTAGGGCACATTTTATTCTCATAAAATGAGCTTCCAGTGGGATCTATTTGTAGAAATTGTAAAATTATTTTCCTGGTTTGACTGATGTGTAGCTCCTAGAAACCTGCTGACCCTCTTGTTCAGTCTCCAGCTGTGTCATAGGTGGTAAATTTTCCACCTCAAAGTCAGAAATATTGAGAAATTAAAACAGCTTCTCTCATTTAGAGACCTGCAGATATTTATCTTTTCACCTATTGATTACTGTAACTCTTTCTGTGGGAGTCAGTCAGTCGGCCTTGTCTCGTCTGCAGCTTGTTCAACATACAACAGCAAGGCTCCTCAAGAAAAGAGACAATCCCTTCCCTGTGCTGACCCTTCCGTATTGGCTTCCCATTAAACAAATAATTGATTTTAAGATTATGTTTTTACAGCACTGCAACCAGTGTATACCTCTACTTCTAGAACCCTTAGATCCTTTTTTTAAATCAATGTGATCTAAACTCACAATAAATATCCAAGAGTGAGTAAGCATTTCTACATTGGTGAGTGAGTAACAGTTTACCCCTCACAATGAAGCCTATTGTGCTCATGCTTTGAAGTGTGAACATATCTGTGTACTAGGCTTGGGCGGTATCATGTTATTACGGTAAACCAGGAATTCATACATTCAGAACATATGTTTTGCAACAGTCATAAACAGAGGTGCTCCTCTTTATATTAAACTCATTGTATGTAGTGCACAGCATGCACCACCAGAGCTCAGTCTCTGGCCTCTGCTAGTGAAACAGGCAGCTGAACTAAAAGACACCACAACACCTGGTGGTGGAAGGAGAAGTTACAGGCTGCTAACAACAGCAGAGAAGGACTGTGGGAAATACTGGTATGCTTTTACATCTGACTTGGTGAATCAAGGATTTATTTCGACTAAACTGGAACTGACGATGTTGGAACAGTGGACGTATGGACTTGATTACCAGCAAGAGTAACCAAGATGGTTTGGGTGAGTTTTATTTTGTTTTTGTTTTTTTAATGTCATGTTATTTTATTTTGTTTGAATTAGGTGTGTTTTATGATGAGTTAACAAAGCAATGAAGCCTAATCATTCTTACATGACCACGAGAAAGTTGAATTCAAAAGGTATACAGTTGTATTTCTCTGTTAAATAAGAAAAATAAGTGTGAGAATATTACTTTTCTTAACATTTTATGGGTTCCATTCTGTATTTGTTATTCTGGGAAGCTGAAATCAAGCAGTGTACTTGTGGTCGGGGTGGGGACGTGGTGTGTAAAGGTATGAAATTTTACTGTGCACTATGCTTTGATATTTTTTTCCATTTATTTTCATTTAGAATATCTACTATGTAACTTCTCAGTAAAACACTTCGGCCATATTTTCTTATTCTATGTTCAGTACATAAAATATCTTCACTTGACTTAATATTTAATTGCATGTAGAGGAACTTATCTTTATCTTTTACACACATATTGTATAGAGGAAGGCACCTATACTTAAATTATCTGGCACTTCACCTTCATTGCCACCACCTCAGTCCAAATGATGGACTGAGGCAATATCCTTGGGACTATTAACCTCTATACCTTTGTGAGTGAAAATGCATTTGTTTTAATTGCCTTTCTTGATTACACAAACAATAAACCTAACAATTAAACTGACTAACCAGTTAATCGGCCAAGCAAAGGCAGTTAATAGCACAAGTGTTTGTCAATGATCAGTATACATTATCATTAAGTAGCTTTTAATCTGTTCTCCCACAGAGATCAGCCAGGTAGGTCTAAGTCAAAGGTAACAGCAAGAGTACATATGGTAAGTAGATATTATCTGTCACATAGCAGCTGTTGTCTTTGTCAAAACACATATGCTACCTTGAGAATCTATAATGTGCTATGGAGATATACAGTATTTCCTATCCTTCACAGATGATTTGGCTGCATTAGCTCACATCCAATTACTTGAAACATGACAAATACAGTAGGTGCCATTAAAACATCATAAAACTCAGATACTAATTAAGTCTTCTCTGTCACCACACAACCTTAAAATAAATGAATTGCCAATCATACAGAAGATTATGTATACTAATGAGTACAGCTGTGAAACGCTGGCAGTACAGACACAGCTGGGACTGTTTAGCTTTTTGGCAACAGCAGAGCACCATGCCTTCACATCACCCCCAATGTGGAGTGCTTTACTCCACATTGCCAAAACACTTTGGCCTGGATCATTGGTGCTACTGACTGGTGAACTTTCTTTTTATTTTCCTGGAAAATAAATAGCATCACTGAATAACAGGCAACAGTATGTCATAATAAAACAGTGGTCTCATTTGTTTCTTGTCTGTCCTAGTTTATTCCTGCTTGAACAAAGGCTTGTAATGCTGAGTTCTAAGATGAGTAGAAGGGATGTGATATAAAAAAAACAGACTTTTAAAAGAAATCAGACATATACTCAAGTATGAACAAATCACTGTTGCTAAATAAACTCTCCTGATGTTTTTCTTGACAAACCATTTGCCAAATGTGTTAACACAAATACAAGAAAGAGCAAGGGATCTGAGGATGTTTACACAATCTGTACCCAAATGGAGGATAGACAGAGAGCAGCTGAGCTGTTGGCCGCAGGGCCAATAAGAAGTAATGATACCTAATTAAATGGGACAGAGCATGCTCCCATGCTGCCTTGGCATGGATGAAGTGTGGTGTATCACAGCACCTCACATGATTCAGCAATATTACAAGCATGAGGTAATGCTGCTTCTGTCTTCCAATCGATATTTGATTAAATATGATGGTTTGCATGTGTCCTGGCATCCTTAAGGGCAGTGGTCAGTCCTGATAGTATGCCACGCCTCATTGGATGCTTAGTTCAAATGAGCCTCTGAAAAACCACACTGCACATGCCAGCCCTACCTATAATTCAACCTAAAGAAAGAGAGGGAAAAGAGAGGGAAAAGAGAGGAGGAAGCATTAAGGATTTCAGCTGCAAGAAAATGAAGAATGAAAACGCTTTGTGTGGAGTTGTGATAATCACTAGACAGCAGATATGGAATTAACCCGCTGCTAATAAGCCATGCCATCAGTCAGATCAGAGGTAGGCTTTACAACTAGCATTCCCAATTTGAATGGAGTTTGAGGAGACCTGCGCACTGACTGGCTACAGGTCCAACTGCTGATTTTCTAGGGGAAGCGCTGCGATCATCTGAGTGCACAGACAGAACCCATCCTACTCTCTGTCTCTTCTCCTCTGTGGCCACCACCCCAGCACAAACGCCAGAAGTCCAACACTAAACATAGCAGCATGGTTCATCTGTCTATTCTGAATCTTTAGTGGCTTTTCTTCTTTTCTTCCGGGTTTCTTTATATCTGCCATGTGCCATGTATTTTGAACACTTCAGCTTCTCACGTTGCGCAACAGGTCTTACTCTTTTTTCTAACGAGGTTAGTTACAATTAAACTAAAGCCATATTTTTGGTTGCAGGAGTTACACAGGGCACAGAGTAAAACATCAAAGTTTGCAAAGCTGGAAATTATTCTAAATGCTTAAACTCGTAGGCTATTTATTTCTCACCTATACTGCTGCATACAATGCGCGCACGGACAGAAAGAGATGGACATACCGCACATTTGAACATCAAAGAAACACCTACCGGGAATAGCCAGGTTGGTGAGCGGAATAGTGTGCATGCTCTGCGGTAAACTTGCCATCCAGTCTGCAAACCGCATGTCGCTTCTCCCGTGAGACGAAGCCATGCTGCCGCCGTGCACAATGCTCCGTTCTCCCGGACCAGTGCCTGCGCCAACCTGGAGTGCGCGCTCTCCCTTTTTTCTGTCTCTCCACACACCCAAACACACTCACACACAATACTCTCTCTCTCTTTCTCTCTCTCTCTCTCTCACACACACACAAACACCAGCGCGACAGAGAGCCAGTCCACACCCCCTGAGCTATGGGCTACACATCGGCGCATGGTATAATTATGAAAATGCGGTTTGCTGGATCGATCCAAATATGGCAACAGCTTTCCAATAATAGGAGCCACACTGTAACAAGCACATGTTGCTGTTTTACAGTGACCTAATCTGACAAAAAGTAGCATTATGGATTCTATCTTCCAGTATTATTTCTCAAAGCAAGGCAAAAAAAAAAGAAAAAAATACACGCATTTTCTTATTAAGGTTAATAGAATGGCTGGCATTCATCAGTAGCTGCAAGTCAAACATATTTTGAGGCAATGTGGTTGAATGGGAATATCCATAGTAATTAAATCGTTTGAAATTGTGTTCTTTTTAGAGCATTTCAAACACACGCACAAATACACACAATTAAAAACCCTTCAGATATGATCCTGCTAGCGTACTTGATAAGTCGTGGTCATGTAAGCCAAATGCAAAAATGGCAGAGGTTTCGCAGTATTAAAGTACATTTACACTTCCTCTTAAAGGTGGGAATTTTACACCATTATAATTCCTTGCTGCGCTGTAAGGTACAATCCTGAAATGTGGGGACAGCGCTATCTCCATTTTAGGCAAGTATAGGAGGTAGAAACAGTGCTAAAACATTGTCTATATTAACAGGACAGCCGACAGGACAGGATCATGGGTGGCACAGTTGTGACATTTTGACATGTTATGTAAGCGGCCCATTGTGGGAAATTTTAGGAGAAACTAAACCCCCACTTTTGGCTTGAGTGCCTCCTCCCTGGAATGTGAAAAAAAGCTCAAACATGGGCAAGGCTGGAAGTGGGGCGAAAACACATCCAGTCACCAAATCGTGCCACCTCTCAATCCACAGCACCTTCCTGCCTCCACACATGCACAAAGTAGTCAGTTGGGGAGAGGGCAGCTTGGTTGGTGTTGAAAGTAGGCTCCTGCTACTAGGATCAGCGAACAGCAAAATTCAATTGCAATAGCCAGGTTTCAACCTTCGGGGGCAGTCACTATGCATATTTATACACAATATGTAGGATTTGATTACTTTGACTCAGGTCCAACTCTTGACATTTGAGTGCAGTCAACAACACTGTTAAATACCCATATGCTTTTCAACTGACATCAGTGGTTTCGGGGTTTAGTTACCCTTGAAAACATAGGTTTAAGAAGCCAACTCAAAGAACAGCAGCTGAAAATGTCCGCAAATTAGGAAAACAATGATGTAAGGAAGCTCCTAACCCGTCTTAAACCCCGAGTAGAGGACAAGATCAGCCGCCGTATAATATTGTTTATAAAGCACTGCCGACACTTATGATATATGTTACGCTAGAGGCAAACACGGTTGTGTTACATATCAAGTCTCTCAGATACTGTAATGAAATCATGCTGTCTAATAACCCAAACTTTAGTGGAAGGATGCTGCCGCCATATAGTTTAGTGTAAAACTGCAAAGGCAGCATGAAGAAGGGACTTTGGAGCAGCCCTATAGCGAGGTCTCTGTGTAAAAAGGGCATACGAGTGCATCATCTAATTTCTCTACAAATACAGCAAGTACTGGCTGAAAAAAAAATGTTAGCTATAAATACTGGGGTTGAATTCTAAATCCCAATTGACCTAGAAGCATGTCTGAGGCCATGTACTTGGATGACAGTGTGCCATGTGGCAGTAATTCATTAGCACTGCAATTGATATGACAGTGACAATGAATAACTGACATATTCACTGTGGCTGGGCACCTTCAAATGAGCCATTCAACAAACTAGGTCACAATGTACAAGATGGAGAACATACCAAAAATGGTATATTTATTAAGTATGCATCACAATACCTCCTTTCCTCATGGCAGCCTTTTCAAACCTGGGTGACTGTCTTCGGCTTTGCCAAGCTTTGTTTTTTGGTCCATTTCCAACTTGGTTGTGTTTCTGCATTTCTGTTTGAGGAGAAGTGACATGGGGGGAACCACTGTGGACACACAAAAACAATACTGGCACATAACCAACATGCATAATCAGAGGACACATGCATGTACAGACTGACTGTCAAATAATATGCTTTGCCAAGATATAGAATAACTATCACTATTGCGCATCATCTTATGATTACTTTTGTTCCTAACAGGTATAGACCAAGGAGTCCAAAGTGTCAGGTGGCCCCCTGCCCTTCAATTCTGAAATGTCAAAACAACCCCATAAAAGACAAGAGTAACATAAACAGGCAAAAAATTGCCACCAGGAGATACAAGATTAACCGGAGACACAAAATGACCACAAACAGGCACAAAACAACAAAAGGGTGCATAACGACTGCAAAGAGATGCAAAACCACCTCAAAGTCTGTGTCTTGCTGCCATGTAGGAGAGGAGGTGGGGCCTTTTGTATATCTGTGCCCAAGGGCCCATTGTCCCATAATCTGCCCATAGTTTGGAGGTCACATCCATAAAGGATCAGCATTTTGAAAACAACTGAAAAAACAATAACCATGCTCCGGAGAAACAGACCTATTCGGGCGGATAAAATGGAAAGGCCAAAAGAGAGTTCCCAAACATTTTCCACTGAAAATATTCATGCTTTTCCAGAATCAAAATTCTAGACTTCTCTGTAGATTTTTCAGACCATATTTGACATCTGAGCACAAATAACTAGATGTTTATTATGTGAATAATAGTTTTAAAATCCAACTGTTAACATCTATGATAAATTCTGACTACGAATGCTATTATGTCACCAGATCATTCCAAGAGGATTGTAGCTACGCACGGCAGCTCAGACAAATAAAGAAACACCGTTCAGTCAAAGGGGGCAGCAGAAACATCGTTACAACAAGAAATACAAGCAGACAAATACAACTGTCACACATGACAAAGAGCAAGCACAACTTCACAACACAAAAACAGTCAAATACATTAATATGTGCATTTTTCAATTTCATTTAGAAGTAGTTTAGCTATCACATTGACCATGAGTGCCATTTTCTCAATCCTTTAAAAGTCAGCTCAGAAAATTTCAGGTCCTTCTGTAATTTATTCCAAGAAGAGGAGGCGGCATATTTAAAAGCTTTTTTGCCAAGTTCTGTGCAAACATCAAGACAATATTGTGAAAGCACAGGCCATATTGGTTTTGGTTTTTACGCATGTATGTACACAAATAAGAAGGAACTAGCCCAAGCAGACTCTTACATACAGTACAAAAACTAACCAATGCAAGAGTCTGTGGAAGGACAGAGACGGCCAGAGAAGCCAGTAATAAATCATAAAGCACATTGGTACACAGTATCCAAATTGTTATGGCATTGTTCAGGTGATCGATCAAGTGTTTCCTTGCCTGAATTGAATGAATAGGGGTATCCCTCACTAAGAATTTTACTATAGTCGAATCTAATTGGTCAAGTCCTGCCTAACCTCAATAAGACTACAAATCTTATTTTGGTTTTGGTTTTTGTAGATCTTTTGTGACACTGAAAACATTTTTTTTTTTTTTAGAAATTCTGAACTGTATACTGTTTTCTGTTTGACATACTTACTCCGACCTGCAAATTACTTTAAATCAAATTTCATACCCTACCAAACTGCAAAGCAACCTGTCTAAAAGCAAAACTGTACCCAGAATTGTGCCCCCAAAAGGGTTAAAGATTGCTTTCCACCAACATGAAAGTCCAAAACAACCACGATGTACAGAAGGTAGCACATAATGCTAACCATACTCAATCAACTTATTGTACTGATTTATATTCTGAGCAGAGCAGTTACTGGTGTTTTCAGTTGTAACAAAAAAACAAGTTATTACAACATTCCTGTTGAAACTTTTTTGTGTCAAAGCCTGCCATGTTTGTTTAAATCCCCCTTTAATTGCATTTCAGTAACAGCATGAGAAATAGGTAACTAAATGTAGGCTTATAGGGTACCACCCTAGTTTGACTCATGAAGAGATGTGCTGGATTAACATCAACAGCCGGTGGCAAAAGCCCCTGTCACTTTCTTCCATTTTTCTGCTTGATGATCCAATCCAGTTGATCTCCTTGAACCTGAAAGCCCGCTGGCTGAATTCTCCAGTTATGTAATGGCCCTCAGGTAATGGTAGCGCCTCTCTACTCGAGTGGAGAAATCACATCAAGAATGTCAATGCAAGCACACTCTCCATATATAGAAAGCTCTAACCTGTAGAGTGTCAGAAGCCATTTGCTTTCGAGCATTGTGCGACTTGATGAATAGTATCAACACACAAGCCAACTACTGTTGCTTTTTAAGATACTTTTCATCCAGAAATCCTGATTTAGACCAAAGAACTTCCATTTGTTTCAGTCAGCACACAAGGCTGTGTTTTATTGTATATACAAAGGCAAGGGGACAGCACATGCCAGTGTACAAAATGTTAAGGCTTCATATTTTCTGGCTGAAATGTATGCAATGTGCACCAACTCTGAAAAATATGAGGCTGAGAAAGAAAAAAAGACAGGTCACTAAACAGTTTGACATTGTGGCAGCTGTTAATATTACAAACATGTTTCAGTTAGACCCTTATTTTCACATCATTATTTTCCAAATGGATACAAACTAAAATATATCTTACATTGGATGGAAGGACATTTTTTTGTTTCGTGACATAGCACTAAGTTTAAACATCTATGGTAAAAACATATTCCCTTCTGTGCTGAATAGGAAAAACCTGACCTGTAGCACACTTTTGTTTTCTGAATTCATCACATTTCAGTTCTCTACATAACTTCAATGTTGATCTGTAGCAAATATGATTCAAGTAATTGGATCACTTTTGTTCATAGTACAAGTTACTTTTTTCTTTGACAACATACAAAGAATATTTCCATTTTTTTGTCATTTTCAGATGGATTATTTGGTAATAGCTGCACATACATTAGTAAAAATTAATAACTTAATGGTGTTATAGGCAACCATGTAATGTTCCTTAACCATTTAGATTTCAAAAGAACCATTCATGTGGCTCTGGTGAATCCCATTCAGTTTATATTAGTGATGATTTCTGATATTGACTGATTACCATTTGTATGCATATTTGAACCATCTCAGGCTGTTCTAATCGGCAGTTGTTTATCACAGAGAAGTGAAATGAGTGCCACACAAAGCAAAAACACTTGTCAGATCCACTGTAAGATCCTCTAGATTTGCTGCATGGACCTCAGGTTGGGAGACACCTAGAAGTTGGAGGACACCACACAGATCACAAGAAAGAAAGAGAGATGTCTCGTGTCTATGATAGCTGAGGTTAGAAAATGAAATGTAGCGCTTGTAGCCAAACTGTTAAGTTACTTACCTCAAAATCGGTGCCGGTGCATGCTTTGATATCCTCTGGAGTGAGCCCCTCCCATACTTCTATCAGAGTCAGGCCTTTTGTCTTATCCACATCAAACACAGCCTGGTGAACAGAAACAGGGCAGAAAGCGAGGGAGGGAAAGAAAGGAAAAAAAGGATGAAATGTTGAGAGAGAGAGAGAGAGAGAGAGAGAGAGTGAGGATGACAGTTGGGTGACGAGACACAACAATAAAATGATGAGAATGATTATTTCCTTCACAGGGATGGGTTTGAATCATAAATGGTACATAAGAAGTAAATGTAACCACCACGATGCCACACATTGGTTTGTGGTCTACTGTTTTGAAGTAGAGCCCTGCGTGGGACTGTTTTCCTAATCCTGCTCCTACCCACTCCCACTGGATTTCTGACCATTACAGCCTGCTCCTGCAGAGTGTGTAATCTATTCCTGCCCATTCCTGCAGGGTGTGTGCCAGCTACCACAGCTACCACATTAGCAAACACTCCATACATACATGTACATACCCACACAACAGTTTACCAATAACGTGAGTCCTCTCCTGTCCCACCGGGAAAACACGTGATTTTGCTGCGGTAGTAGCAAACGTACATTCTGGTGCATGATAACATTCATTATTTGCAGCTATGATGGTGTTTCTGGGATTCAGTGTCATTATCTGTAATATTCTTGAGAAATTCATCCAAATGTCTGACTTGCCTTGCTTTTCTTTTGCATTGTAATGTCTTGCTTTTATCTTCTTTTCCTTGTCACTTGTTGGCGACTCCATCCTTCACGTTAATCAATCTCTGGGACCGACATGTCTCATTTTGACTGCCAACTCCTGCAAGATTTGGGTTGGGTCCTGAGGGATCCCAATCCTTACACAGTCCTGTATTTTGAAGCATTGAGTTTGGCACCTCAGCCATCACCATATTGATTTTTTGGAGCCACTAGTGACCATATTTGGATGAGAGGGTAGAGCTGTGGGTGGATCTGACTAAGAATCTGAGGACATTGCCGCCCACAAGCATACTCTGATTTATTGTCCATTTAACTTTAATGGGACCATAATTTACAAAATGAACAACATGCCTTATTGAAGAAGAGTGGAAACTAGTGACTGAGATCATAAACTCATGAGGAAAATATTTAAGGAGGTAATAAATCAAGTGAGAAGGGCCATTTTCTCATCAATGATCAACCTGTTGCTCCCCATTACAAACAATGCAGGTTTATGGCACTTTTGCACTGGGTTCATTTTTCAGACCCGGAGATATCCATTCGGTTTGAACCCTATGATATGTTGTCACTGGGGTCACAGACAAGGATGTGGAGGTCTAAACTATTACAGTGACCTTGAAGAGATGGTGACCTCTCATTGCAAAAAAAAAACAAAAAAAAAAAAACTGAGGGGCAGAGCACCACTTCAGTGTCATCCACAGATGAAAAAATAGCTGCAATTATAGTGACAGGCCTCAGAGAGTGGTCCTCAGCTGTCTGAGGTTGGACCACTACAAAGTAGAGAGCAATTACATTTTAATTGTGACACTACTTTTAACAGCTGAAACATAAAAGAAGAATCAATTCGGTTGTGAATAATGGAGTTGAAGCATAAAAGTTCATCATTAATGCAGAAAAAATTCAAATTAAATGCCATTACAGATCGTTTGGATTCACGAGAGCCATTTTGGAGATCTGCTTGTGGTGCTGCAGTTGCTCTGTGATGTAGCACAATAAAAAAGGTTGAAATAGTCAGAGGCATTGCAAATATCAACAAGGAAGTAAGGGAGCTCAACGTTAATTGAATTCAACCCTAAATATTTCCTTGTTGTTAAAATAATTTGTTCTCACACTAACCACCCTTTGAGAAACTCTAAAAATGCCCAGATGTACACTAACTTCACTTGCACATGGTTTATGCACAAAACTGAGAGTGCATGATTCATAAATGAGGCCCCTGGAGTTTTAAGCATCTCTAATACCACTTTCCCACCAAAAGTACCTCGTGCAAGCAGGTTTTTCAGACAGAGTAAACCTGCTAAATACTGTATTCCCACTGCCAGAAAACACTGCATGTGTCTGCCTGTGTGTGTGTGTGTGTGTGTGTGTGTGTGTGTGTGTGTGTGTGTGTGTGTGTGTGTGTGTGTGTGTGTCTGTCTGCGGGGGGGTAGTTTGTTGCTGTGTGCTGTGTCCGTGCAATGTCAGAGACAGGCAGGAGAACAGGTAAACAGTAGGCAGCAGCAGGAACAGAGGTCTTTGAAAACTTCTCAGTGGTTTCTTCTATTTCTATATCACTTACGGATTCAGTCTCTCTTTCAAGCTTCAAGCTTGGATCCATGCTTTAGCACTGCTTTCAGAGGAAACGGACGGTAATTAGTGATTGAGCGTCATTGCATCTCGCTGGTTAAAGAGCTGAAATTACAGCGTTCACCAGGGTGTTGCATTCCCATCAATGCCAATCGGATTTGGAGGCGATTAAAAACCCGTGTCTACTGCAGAGTTGTTTTACCCGGGTGTGAATGCCGATCGTACGCAATTCCCATTGCATTAAAAAGTCAGATGTTAACGGTGTTGAAATGCTGCTTATGGCTAAAGGCATTGCCCCCATAGAAAAGACAGGAAGTTTGCTAGCTTTTTGTTAAGTACTATGAAAATTCCTGTGTCATCTACACTGAAGGTGAACGAACTACAAATGCTGGAAATTTATCTAATGAAAAACAAATCTGTTGTCGCAGAAATGTTACAAACAAATTATTTTGACAAACCAACACTTGTAGAAGACCTTCATGTTACAGACCTGTTATTACCTCTTTAAGCTTTCTTTTAGGAGCTTTTTTGTGTAGCATCAGAGTGATGCAGTGTGTTCTGTCTAACATGTCTTAAACTTGTTTTGGTTTTGGGTTGGCTTCTCTTCCCAGATTCGTGTACTGAACAAAGATCATCAACACTGTAACTTTATGTTGGTACATTTCTTTCATTATCATTGGTTGCTTAAAGATTGAGACAGATATTCAGCATAAACATGTATGTGTCTCTGCAACACTACAACATAGAGGTAGAAATCATAACCATTAATTTCTTAAATAATAATATAATAATGAATATAAAATCCCTTTCTCCATCAATGAATTGGATAATTGCATATTTTAGGATTGCTGTAGGGTGTCTGGGCTCAGCCTTACAGATAGGGTGAGGAGCTCAGACATCTGGAGGGAACCTGGAGTAGAGCTACTGCGCCTTGCATTGAAAGGGGGCAGGTGAGGTTGTGCAGGCATCTTATCAGAATGCCTCCTCGGAGTCCTGAGGTTTTCTTGGCATGTCCAACTGGTAAGAGGCGCTGGGGTAGACCCAGGACACGCTTGAGGGAATATATATCTCATCTGTTGTGAAACCACCTCGGAATTCCCGACAGAGGAGCTGGAAAATGTTGCTGGGGAGAAGGACGTTTGAAAAGCCTTGCTCAGCCTGCCAGAGGATAATGGAGGGATAGACTAAAGTTTGCCATGTTTGTCTTTTAACTGATAATATCATCAGATTCAATTTGAAATACCAACTTTGACAGACTGCTGCTTCTCAACACAGGTCTGTCATAAAGTTAGGTGGGTGTACATACAGTACAGCTTATACTATACCCATTCAAAACTAAATCTGGAGCAATATCATTACACCTATTGATGCAAAAAATACTCTCTAGAGACAGGCTGCGCACACTCAGCTGAGCTGGTTTTTTTTTGCTTCTCTTAGCAGGGACTGACGGGCCAAGCCACAGACACATACAGGCAAAGCCTGTCAGGACTCTCAGCTCATTAGAACTGCACACACACAGTGACGGCGCAGGAGGCCGATATCTCGCTCCAGTATAGTGAGACAGATGGAATGTCACGAGGAGCAAGGGTCTATGGATAACACGAACACTGAGATGAATATCTAATCATGACACATGCTGCAAGTGATTAAGGAAAATTAAAGATTCATTAAAATGTGCCAGGGGTGGTCTATATAGGTGCAACAGCAGCTGGAGCAGGTGCTGTATAATGTTGATGTGAACACACAGTTTAATATACTTCAAAATGCACAAGATCTTGACACAAAATGGCCGGGGTAAAAAAAATTTCAAAACAACTATCGACTGACCTAAATTCTGATATCCACACTTTACTACTGAAAAACAAACTGTGCCTCCGCTCGCTAAGCAGCCTTTTTGTTGTGAAACTGTTGAGTCACCTTTCTTCACAGTCCTCAGAGTCACCGCCACCATTAACCAGATTGATGAAAGTTAGTCATTAAGAAGCTGCTAGTCTACCCCATGTGTTGTCTGGCGAGAAGTGGGCTGAATGTCACGTAACAACAATAAGCTATTCAGCCCACTTCATGCTTTAGACAAATATGAATATAACAAAGAAATAAGAGTTAAAAAAAAACATTTCATCCTCCAACAAATAAACTTCAAATGCTAATACATTACCCTGTCAATTTACTGCAGCAATTATAAGATTTTGAGATGTGTTCAGACAAAACATCTCAATAGGACAATAAAAGCATTTCAATTTGGTTGCTGGAGTAATAATTGCTGTCATTGGCCCTGCTGTCATTATGGAAAATGCCACAGGTAACGCTTTTCTGGGCCCATTATGATGATTGAATTATTCAGGGGTTGTTCTGCTTCATCTGTGAATGAATGGGCATTTTTTAAATTTCATTCCCTAATTAACTGTTTAGGGAAATAGAGAAAATACAGAAAAACTTATGTAAAATATTGTCATGGCAGCAACTCAACTACCAGGGGCAGGACAGCGAATGTGATTTACTCACACAGCACGCAAGATAAACAAAAAATGATCCCAATCCATCATTTCAATGACAATGCTGCAAGTCTGTGAACAGGAGAACTGTAGTTAAGAGAAAGAAAATGGTGACATACTGTATAAAATGGTTCGCACCATGTAGAGGAGCAGCAGAGACTCTGCCCGAGGCAACAGGTTCCCTATCACTCTGGGTCTCAAATCATTGCAACACTATTTAGGACAACACTTGAATTACAATCCCTCCTGGCCATGGAGAGGCAAGGAGGACGATGTGTTTGTGAGACTATATTGTGTGTGAGCATCCGTGCGTGTGTCTGAGTGGAAAGAAAAAAAAAAATTGGCATGTTTGCAAGGCCCCAGTTTCTGCTCTCATTTTAGAAACAAACTGGAGCAGAGATTTTAATCATGTAAGACAGCAAACAGTAAAAAATAAATTCGGGATAACTATTATCAGGCTTATTAAAGGCACTGTTTGCCACCAGGTTTATAGTTCCTCATTTTCTACCACTGGGAGTTTCTTCTGGTGAACACTAGAATAATAATTCTCTTACATCCCACAAGTAATTTATACACAGTGTTGTTTTCTAATAAAGAACAAAAGCAAAAAAGCTGTGCTGTTATCTGTCAATACGTTGCTGAATAAAAAGGTTCCAATTGACTTCAGACATTAAGCCCTAATTGGTTTTATGTCCACATTTTTAAAAATGCTTTTTTTTGACACTATGCTGTGAGATGATTAACAGCTGTTTGTGATACAAACGCCATGCACTATCCTCCTTGAAGTCTCATCATGGTGCCTTATAGCTTTGTAAATGTTTACTTTCATTGATCAGTGTTTATCCGCAGTCATAGATGATTCTTTTTCTCTACCATTATTGTCATAGACACACAGTGGCAGAGGAGGCTATTGTTCTACATTCAAATGTATCACTGGTTAAATTATGCCTCACGAACTCCAAAAATCTGTCATAGGCAAGATGAGTCACACTGGAAATATTAGGAGGAAAAATATTTCCTTGCATGAAACTGGCTCATTGTGGGTCTTTTTTTTCAAGTTTAAAGCAAGTTTGAAGGCCTGCTTTTGAAAATCAACTGGAAAATTAGTTAATACTAAAACGTTATTCAATTTCAAATTTGCAAATATACCGATTATTACCCACAAACCTTGCATAAACAGTAATTAAATTGCTATGAAGTGTAATATAAAGATGAGTAAAATCTTCAAGACTGCTTGTGTGTTAAAGGGAAAGTTCACCCCAGAATCAAAAGTTCATGTATTACCTCTTAACTGTAGTGCTATTCATCAGTCTAGATTACTTTGGTGTGAGATGCTGTTTGTTGGCAATGTTGGCTGGGAGATGTCGGACTTCTTTCAAATAATAGAACTAGATCAGCTTGTGGTGCACAAAGCACAAAAAAACACAAATACATTTGAAAAACTCAACAGCTGTGTCTCCTCCGAGAGAAATCATAACCCAGTTACTTAAAATAATCCACAGACCTTGTTGTAAGCAGTAGCATGTAAGGACTATTTTGTTTCTATCAAACTACAACCTGCCAACCCTATCAACGTGCAGAAGGAAGCATGCATCTACTAATGGACGAGAGGCTCGTGCTCAAGGCAGCACAAGATGTAAACATGGTCTCCTCATCGGTTGACCTGTAATGTTATTAAGCTATGTGTGATGGTGCCATATGAGCTGGTAGTGGATGCACGCCTGCTTCTGAGCAGTGATATTGTTGGTGGATGTAGTTTGGTAGAAAGAAAATCATTCTTGCATGTAACTGCTCACTACAAGGTCTGTGGTTTGTCCTAAATGACCAGGCCATGATTTCTGGAAAGACTAGATAACTAAATAAATTGGTGCTTTGAGCACCACAAAATGGGTACCATCTAGTTCCATTATTTTTTAAAGCAGGCAGACATCTCTAAGGCTGATATCGCTAACACTCTGAGAGTCAAACCTAAACAATCTAGACTGATAAATGGCAACAAAGGAAAGAGGGAAAATATGGACTTTTGATTTGGGGGTGAACTGTCCCTTTAATTCTCTTGTTAAGTACAGTATGTTCTCTCAGATCTCCCTATCATATACCTACTTGTTCACATGGCATAAAGACACATACTACTACTAATACTACTAATATTAATACCACTACTACTACTAATAATAATTGTGCCCATCTCTGTTTTCATACCGGTCCAGGGTCAAAAACAGGCAGGTAACATCGCTGCAGACCCCACACATCTCGGACACAAACTGTTCAAACTCCTCCCGTCTGGTAGGCGTTACAGGTCACTGCACACCAAAACAACCCGACACAGAAACAGTTTCTTCCCCCGGGCTGTCACTCTGATGAACTCTTAACGGTGACAGAGTGTCAGAATAATCACCAATGCACATTTTGCAATTTTTTATTTTTTTTTACTTGCTTTTAACTTAAATACTGTGAGAAAAATCACTGTGGAATAACCTCTCAGCTCATATGACCCTTTGCACTGTTTTTAAATACCTCATGTACATTTCCACATCATTACATTTGTTATCCTGTTCAAGTTTATCTCAGCATCTTTGCACTCCTTGTAACTGCACCATTATGCACACAGACTTGTATATATTAGCTTCAATTGTTTCATTAGGGCTTGTACATACGTAAATGTAAAACTATATCTTTAATTTTGTACACTGAGAGCAAAGCTAACCGGAGTCAAATTCCTTGTTTGTGTAAGCATACTTGGCAAATAAAGCTATTTTTGATTCTAACTGTGAAAACTCTCAATATAATGATAGGAAAACCAAACTCATTAGAATTCAACAGGTGAGCTTCATTACTTTTTGCTCAATCCAATTTGATTAATGCTGTCCCTTTTGGTCTAACTCAATATACTTGAACGTGTCGCTACCAGAGCTTTCGTCATGGTCTTTTACATCCCTAGCTGCTGTCATTTTTGTTGGAATTTTATTAATTTATTTTTTTAAACCGTTATTCCTGCTCTTCTAAACTGAAACTTACATTTCTGAAAGGAAAATGTTATGACAGTTCACAGTGAAAGCAAGGTACTGGAAGACCCACGGCGGGTAAATCATAGTGTGCACATTGTTTATTGATCAACCATGAACAATCGATAATGCATGTCATATTAATTTAATGCGCTGTGGAGTTTAGAGGGTTCTTACATTGTCTCAATGTCACACTGTTTGAGCACAGTGTTTCTTGCATGTGGTAGCCCTATAAAAACAAATGTGGAAAAAAATCTTTTGGCTTCCTGTCTAATGAGTGTACTGCTGTGGTTTTGTCATGGCACCCTTCACTCAAATATGATATTCAATGGAAGAAGCATCAAGAAAGGAGGCCTGAGGAAGTATAGGTGTTTGTGATGAGTGGAAGTCAGCTCAGCAAAAAGTATGGATTGAAACCAAGTCCAATCAGGTCTGATTTCTTTTATCTGTCTCAAAACGACACCATGTATATAAATGTTCCTTCACACACAGAATTTTCTAGTTTCTTAATGTTTAATGTTCACACCTATATGTGTTTAATATGAACAAAACTGAGTATTTCTATTTCTTTCCATTTCTGTTGGCAACAATTGCGCCACACGAGTTTAAAAATCTGATTTGACAACAGAGAAAGAGAAACATGTAAATGACAACACCTTTATTGTGTTGTCCAGTACACTGATTTTCAAAACAGGCACTCACAGGGAGACCTGGAGGTAACAAAGGGTTGGCCTCTTAGTATTGCTGCCAGGTAGAAGTATTTTGGCAATATCTGAGAGGCTGACAAGCTGACAGTCACATGTCAGCATTTTTGAAAAGCTCAGACACCTCTTTCCAAACTACAAAAGGAGACTGGCATTGTCAAAGGAAGGGTGTTTTCAAAAACATTTGGAGATGGACAGTAGCTGTTCGGTGTGGATGGGAGGCTAAATAGAAAGATAAAAAATATTCATAGTGCAACAGACACTATATCACAAGGCTAGAGAGAAGAATAGAGTGGAGGAGGTAAGGACAGAAAGGAGAACAAAGGAATAAGAGGAAAGTATGTGTGATAGAGATGGAAGGAAATGAGAAAAAAAGGTTGTGAATGATAGAATGTAAGAATCTGTGTCACTACAAAGGAAGTAAAAAGCTGGGACACAATAAAAGAAGAGAGAACTAACGGATATAGAGGGAGAGAAAACAGCAGGAGATGAAATGAGGAAGGCGAAGAGGAGGAGGTGGTACATGTGCTAGCAGGGCAATAGAAAGAGCTTTAACCTTTATAAATATTGACAGAAATCTGCTCACTGAGAAATGTTGCACAATCACAACAAAAGCCAGTCGAGCTGAAAAGATCAGATGGTAAAAAAAAGGAGGCATGGACGCACTATCTGACTTTGCCCCTGACAGGTCATGTTTTCAATGAACAAGCTACAAAGGCAGTAACCACCCGAGGGTTACAGGGAACCTAAGTACAAGAGGACATAATAACAGCATCAGCACTAAGCTCTACAAGCTACTGGAACGTCTCTGAATTTTTTTTTTTTAACCTCCACCTTTTTTTTTAACCTAATCAGAATTTATGCCTCCTCTTTTATACTTCCCCTATTCCCACTGACTGCCCTCTAACCTCCATCTTCACTTTCCTTCATTTTTTCCAACCTTCCATTTCACCTCCTGTCTGCTTACGTCCTCTTTAAAAAGAAAAATCTACTCGTCGCCAACCTTAAGCACTATTCTGACAAGATAAGCATTACCTGTAACTTGACTGTTGGTCATTAAATTACCATTTGGCTGGATTGATAACCTTAGAGGGGTGTGAATGATAAGATAATAGTCATGCTCCTCTGCAGCTAGACTCATTCTCAGACTTTTCCCCTCTTCACCATATGTGCTACCAAGTACGACAATATATTGTAAATGGGTTCTGTATCCAAATGTTTTTTGCTTCCCTCCGTCACACCACGCAGAACTCAAACTGTGGGGAGCTGATGAAATTCAAAAACAGAGCAGAAACAGAGCTCTTCATGCACAAATGAAGACGACAGAGATTTGCCCTCGGGCTAAGCTCCATAAGCTTTCCACGGGAGATGGAGCAGTAAGATTTCCAAGTGTACACCCTGTGGTGCAACTTTTAAAAATGGCAACCACCACCCCCACCTGCCAGCCTGTTTTCAACTCGCATGCATGAAACCCTCAGATGATGCAGCATTGGGAGCAATTTGAGGTTCAGTATCTTACCCAAGGATACTTCGACATGTTGACTGGAGGAGCCAGGGATCGAGTCACTATGACATTTCTCGCAAAATAACAAAATTCTCCAGGTGCGCAACACAAAATGAAAATGTCAAGAAACATTTTTTTTCCTTTAAAAGAAAAAGAAGTAATTCTTGTCAATCAAACATGTCAAGTCCTCTAACATAAATCAGACTGGAGTCTTCCACCTTAAAGACAGGCATGTTGGTTGCATTCAGAGGTTTTTAAAAAATATTCAAGACAGTCCAAAACCTAAAGCTACAGATCGTGGCGCAAATATCAACAACATTAGAAGCAGCGGCCTAAGGCAGTGATGGACGCATCAATGGAATACGTGATAAAAGGAAACCCAACCCTACCATGAAAATTAACTAACCAGATCAAAATCAATAAGATGCCTCTTTACCGAAATCAGCTTATTGAATTAGTGTTAATTGAATAAATGTAATTTCCATCTTCCTGTGGCACTGTGTTGCATCATACCAATGGATCAGCTACAGTGTCTTTGTTTTCAAACGTGTGTATGAGGGAGATGTAATTAAGAGATAAAGATGCAATGTGTCATTGGTGCTCCATTGTTATTTTCTGTGTGTGTCTCTTATTGTTGACGTATTCAGGGAACTATGATAAAATAGGAATGCAAACCCACTGACTGCCATAGTCAACTTATTACATTTTGGTCTCAGTAAATTACTCCTGACTGAAAAAAAGTTGGCAAAGTGAACTGCCACCCCTGAACTAAAAACAAATTAACCAAGATTTTTAATTGAAAAGTAAGACAGACTACGACCTACATTTCTATATCGAGGCATAATGTTCTAATATGTTTTTAAGTGATTAATAATTACTGCATAATCAAAGTACTACATATGTATAGGCTCAACCAGTTTTATCTTTTAAACCTGAATAAGCAATAGATGGGTGTGCAGTGTATTCATGTTTAACAAGAATATAACTGGTTAACACATCCATTTAAGCTTGCCATTGACTGTCTATTCAGGACAGAATTCTCCTTTCCTTCCGTTATCTGCATGTTAACATTTTCAAAATCCCAGTTGCTACATAAAACCAATCTTGCATAGTCAGACATATCTCCACACGTTGTCTTAGTGCTACTGTGAAAGAACAACAACCTTCCAGTTAGTAATGTACATGCTAAAATGTGTTTTCATGTTTTCTGTGGTGCAGGAATTTAGCCATTAAAAAACCAGGGCTTACCTCCCCATGTGCAAATGTTTTACCGAAATAAGTTCCCTCCCGACACTATTTTGCAAGCGCATCATCACTGCATCCTGGGTTCAGCGCCACCCAAGAAGATTGGGATTTAAAGAAACACAAACAACTCGGGGTGTTTTTTACCTTTAGTACAGAATTATGGATTCAGCCAGACTTTTCTTTAGCTCTGGCACATCACTAGAACAAGTACAGAGATAGGTCTGTTTATGCAAGACTGGCAAAGGATGATCCTAAAAAGTCACAGGTCAAATTTTTCTCCCACAGCAGCAATTTGTGTTGTGGCGTGGCTAAATGAACCGCTGATCCCATTAGAGCTGATCAGATCAATGGATGAGAGGAGAAGCAGAGTGCAGAGAGAGTGAATACAAACTTTTAGACCCAGCACAATGAACAGTTACATTTCAATTTCAATGCCCCTGGTGTTCACATGCTTTATTGGTGACAACAGTAAGCACAGTGCCCTGAGAGTGTGGTGCAATGAATAACCACAAGGTATATAAATTTATGTAGCGCTAAAAAATCTTTTTGTGGAGCAGATGTTTTAATAGTGGCAGCTTGCAACCAATTAATGACTTTGTGGGAAACCCTGTAGGTATCCACCCATGTGCACAATATGCCCCAAAAAATGTCTGTTACAATAATTCCAAATCAACTATTTTCAAAAAATCCTTTTACAGGCCATGAGTGTCGCCCAACCATAGCTTACTCATTGCCACCGTCTATGGAGCACCTATGAGTAAGCAGCCTAAGTTCATGACTAATGGCTCATCCATCCGCTCATGCATGCAACAACCCATCCACTAAATTTATATTATAAGGACACATTTGCATAAATTATATATACACTGTATATACATAAATCAAACAGGAAAAAACGCACCTTTTCTGTGATGATGCGATCCACACACTGCTTTCCTGTTAAAGGCAGGCTGCATTTGTCCAATATCTTGTGTTTTCCTCCCTGAAAGACAAAGGTTGGTTGGTTAAAAGTAACTACAGGTCAGTCACCTTCAGACTGTGTGTTAACACTCAGGGATGCAGCTTCAGTTCTAATATATCCAGGGATGCAGCTGGTTTTCTTTCCGCATCCTTTACCCAAAGGACATAACAGCACATATTCCATGTGAGTCTGTCTCAGTTTCCCCGCCAGTCATCTTAAAGAAAGGGCGTCACACATCCAAATGCCTCTAACACTGGCTGAGAAGCACACATCATACATCACACACTCCCCCCCTTCCCCATCATGAATGAAAGCAGACTTCAGGGCAGTAAATTTATGCTCACCTGCTGCACCATCTGGAATATAGCTGGGTGCCAGACAGGCTCCCATTAGCAAAAAAACAGCATGCTTCTGTGAATGCAGAATATTACGTTGCCCTTGCATCATATCAGTTTGGACTTTCTAAAAGTAAACCGATTCAGACGGATTGCCTCCTGCTATTGTCAGAGCCCTGTGGGGTTATTCATGCCTAGTAGCAACACTAGTCTAAATAATCAGCTGTTCCCAGTACAGTGAGTCAAATCTTAGACTTGTATTCTAAATTAGCCGAAGACGGACAAACAGGAGAAGGTTTGTGTGCAAAACCTCATCAGGATGAGCTAGCACTCTCTGGTAAAGAGGCATTAAGTAATCCATTAACAGAATTATCCTTAATCAGTCATAACACTCACACTCATTATTGCAGGAAGCAGATACAAGGTACACGAGTGACGCTACCAACATGGGAAAATAAAAATTGCCAATTTAATTTCAACCTGGATCCCCAAGAAAGGAAATGAGTCTTTTGGGATCATTTGTGAAGACAATATTGGTTAAAACAGACATGTTAAAAGCTCATACTCACTCTTATACACATACACACACACACACACACACACACACACGCACACACACACACACACACACACACACACCATACTAGAGTGCTCCATGGTGACCACGACCTTGGTTCCAGCGCTAGCCACCAAATCCATAGCTCCTCCCATTCCCTTTACCATCTTACCCTAAATATGGAAGATTAAAATTGATCGAGGTTTAGTTCATTTATCTTTGAATTAACAAAACAACACCACATAAAACAATCTAAACTTAAACTTTTATTAACTATTACCTTAAAATGAGCATAAAGTTCAGTGCTGAGCAAATAAAATTACAAAATCACAGTAAACAAACACATTTATTTAGAAAGGTGGAACGAAATGACAACAACACATTTTCTCTGCAGATAGCTCTCCTAAAAACAACTCCTCTTCCATCAAAAATATATAAAAGTTTACAAAGCTGCCATGTGGCTTTGTGTCTTCAGTGCAGGTATATCTGCTAATACTTTCTGCTTTGTATGAATAATTTCATTCTTGCATTAGTAAGACCCTGAAAAAACTTCACAGACTGAGACAGAGAGCAGGAGGAAGAGATAAGAATGGATCTTCAGCCTTAGAAATATGTAGGGGGGTTACAGTGGCAACACCACAAAGGTTTTCCAATAGCCTGTAAGATGCACTGGTGGCATCCAACCCTCTGCCAAAACCTCTAGTATTTTCAAAGAAAATTGTTTATTTTTCCAAATTGGGTCCTATTTTAGTCATTTAATGTCATTATTTCTGTGGGTTACTTTCACTTTTCAGTTTAATTGACAAAGGAGGCGGTGACACAGGTAGCTAATGAAACATAAAAATGGAGCACTTAAGTGTAAACAATTTCAAATCTAAATCACATATTCATTAGTGAAAAGGAAGGTGACCATAAAAAGCTAGAAAAAAAACCCTGCATTGCAAAGTTTAGCACAACTTTTAATAGGGACCATTTCTCTGGTAGAAAGTTGGAAATTAGCTCCAATAGAAAATGCTGGCAGCATGAACTTCAAATTATACAAAATAGCAGCTAGGCTGTTTCTACAAACACGTGTTGCTGTAAGTTAAGTTATTAAATGTCATTTTTCAATGCTGTGAATGCCACCAGCAAAATTAAATTCACTCCCTTTGTAATGGGGCACCGACAGAAATGTCAAGGACAGATATCTTAAAACCTGAGCAAATTAAACCAAAGCTATCTGCATTGGTAGATACCACTGGTGGAAAAAGAAAAAAATTAGCTTTTTATAATTGGGTTGACCAAACCTTTACTTTCAGGGGTAATGTCATCAAAACTCTTGATTCTTGCATTCAAAGGTATTGGTTTTCAACCTTTTTTGTATCTAAATTGATACATATTAGCTTACGAATCCCCATCTGATATGATTTTGCTCCAGTGACCTCCGTATGAAAAGATTTTGGATGTTAGATTTGATTATGACCTGAATTTTATCTTAAAACTACAGCTGGGGAGATAACTGTGGGAAATGAAACCTTTGAAACCTTTGAAATGATACCTTCTATAGTAAATTAAATCATGGAAATAAAAATTCTCCATTTTTCTGGGGACCTTCTGAAACACCCTCAAGGACCCCTGAGGGCCCTCGGACCTCATTTAAGTACCACTGGTCTAAAGTATTTGAGGTCTAGTCTGTAGAATTTAGTGGAATCTACCAGTGAGGTTGCAGATTGATACCAACTGAAACTTTCTCACGTGACAAGTGTGTAGAACTACAGTGACCAACACAAAAACACAAATGGCTCTATCTAGAGCCTCTCCGCACGTTTACATGATTTTACTACAAGACTTGGTTAAAACCTAGTATTTGGCTGAACTGTGTACACTGGTTTTCAACCGGTATCCTGCAGGGACTTCTTTATTATCATTGAGTAAACTGATGACATATTTGTGGGATATTTCTTATTATATGGAATTTATAACAATAACAGTAGAGAACAACTGATAAATTGTACAATTAACCGAAATGCCTAACTGCAGGAAGTTTTTATAAGATTAGCAATTACGATCAATTTTGAGCAGATTATTTCCTGTGACTGTTGCATTGGAGATGACTTTTCTGGATATTTGTGAATACAGCTTGTGTCTTCACAGTGCACAATGATATATATATATATATATATATATATGTAGAGGGAGAGAGTCTGGTGTTTTTGATATAACGGCTTCAAATCCCCATTGGTAAGGGCTGTCTTACGGCAAGTAAAGTGGTGAAAATATTGTAATTATAGTGTATACTTAAAGTGATATTGATTTTTTTAAGGTGGCTTAAAACTAATCAATAAAGGCAGAGTCTGCTCAGTGCTGTTTGATTATATGTCCATGACACGGCGGTTTTCTACCCCAAAATTATTGTGAATAAACAGTAATGATTGTGATTCTGTCTATATCATAGGCTGTATAAATATAGGTTTATAGCAACTAGCTGAAAGGGAACATATCACCACCTAACGTGGTGGATTCTCAAATACTTCCATCAATAAATCGATTCTCCCCCCGTTGCATGTATACTGGGACAAGGACAGTAGTTCGATTAAATGGTCTAATAGAGCTGTAACTGTAGCTTGACTAAACTGTGCATGTAAATTTAATGAGTGTTCAGTTTGTCCATTCTGGGATACTAACAACATCACAGACTCTGTGGGAGAAGACCTGCTCTGTATGTAGATAAAAACAGCTCACTCTGATGCTGTGTTAACACTACAAGCAACATAGCAACAGCTTGACCAACTGCATTATCACAGAGTTGCTGTTGAAGTGTTGTTTGAGCGCTTGTTAACATACTTACATCGTCACAGGCTTATCTGCGTGTGCTACTGTCCATAAAGCACCTTGACTAAATATCATTAGTTTTTATTTGGCCAAAAAATTATCTATGCTTTTGTTTAATGCCTGAGCTCTATTTTGACATAGCTTTTTACCCCCTTATTGCATCCCTTTGTGGACCACAATACACATGAAGCTAGCATAGCGTCACCTATGATTAGTTGGTGCTTCAATGAATCATTGGAGCACTGAAAAAAGTAGTTTGTGGTGCGTCACATCTGTCACCAACGCCAACTGTCAGCCGTCACTTTGCAGCTTCATGTCACAGGCCTCCACTGAAATGACTTGTAGCCATCTGCTGTGTCACTCGTTCTTTGAACACAGCATTAGATAACAAAAACACAAAAATTCTTAGTTTCACGTCATTGTACAGTAATGAATACATAGATCTGAATATACCATATCTTCAAATATATCCCCCTAAATCCTTAACACTGCATCTTAAATGGTCGCACTAACATTCAGCAGAAAAAGGAACTCCACTACTCAGCATAGAGATCAATTTAGTGCCAATATAACAACTATCTTGAAACTATGATTAGACCCTCTCTATAAAAGGCGTCGATAGCTGCATATTCAAAGAAAATAACTGGGTGTGTAAACCTGATTAACAGCACTAACTCTTAGCTACCAACTGCTTAAGGTTTGTGTCACTAGTAGACAGTTATAGCATTGCACCAATGACATCATAAGTGTTGAAAAATATGATTATATCCCACAGTTTAAAATATCTAGGGACTACTGTGTCTTATTTAGGCAGAAATGTGAGCAGAGCACAGTGCAAGCAGCAAAGCATCTGTACTAAAGCTTCAAGAGGCATCCCTTCAAAACAACAGCCACTGTTCACTTTTCTTCATCTTCTAAATGAGTTGCATAGATAATATGCTTAAAATGGGGCTTTAAAACATGTCTGAATGTTCCTGTGTAGATACACAGTGCACAAAAGCTTTGTCTAGTTACAATTCAATGGGTAAATAAAATAAATACATGTTTCATCAAAAAATTTAAATAAAATCACAGTGAGATTTCATTTAAAAAATGGAGCCAAAATACTTTTCTAAAGATAAGCAATTTGAAAGATCATCACAGCAACACAGCTGCCAGCCGGGTGAAAAAATTGTCTTCCATACCCTCATTGTTCCCAATAAAGAAGGTTTCCAAATAAGGAAGGCTGACATGCAGATATGGCCACAGGGTGACGGCTGAGTAACTGAATTAAAATCCCATTTGCTCATCAATCATGTGAAGAGCCTGCTTTGCTCTCTGCTCGATAACCAGAGGATATATATGCCAAGTGTGGTAGGGATACTGTCTGCCTCCGGGGAGGCCAGCTGGGCAGAGAAGATATCAACAGAGAGCGGAAGGAGGGCTGGGAGAGGGGAGGTGGGGGTAGAGGAAGTAGGTAGAAAGCATAGACTGAGAATATGGGAGAGGCTGCATTTAATTTCATATACTTCATTGTATTATCTTCCAGAATGCCAACTGGGAGTGACCAAACATAACTTCCTCAAATAAAACAACCCGGGGGGGGGGGGGGGGGGGGTCAAAATAGTATCCTTAGTGACTTTTAACCTTCAAACAAAATCACTCCACCGTTTTTCCTTTCTGTTTTTCTTTTCAACACAAAATGTATCTTAAGATGATACGCAAAGAGGAAACTGTGTCCTTTTTCATATGATCAATGTTAATGCACTTTGAGACAGGCAAAGGGCTAGGTGGTGTGTGCAGAAGCCCTCGGGGAATAAAACTGTCTGACCTGATAGTAGCAGGTCTGGATTTACAGCTGCTAATGCACTCCACCCTGCTACTAGGCTGCAGTTAATCAAAGAGGGCATCTGCTTTTAAAATTAAACATCCGCGTTGAACCCCAAGTCTGGTTATGATCAATAAAAGAGTCAAAACAATAACAAGTGTTTGAAGGAAATTACAAAGTGATCGTGTTGTGCTGTAGTGGCAATGAAATTTCTGCTGGAACCGCCATTTACTATAAAAAAAATGAATTGGCTATGTCTTTTTGGCAACTAAAAATGCAAGCATCAAGTGAGTGGAATTGTTATAGGCCATTAATTTTTGAATGAATGCAAGCTCTGAAATGAAATGATGCAGCCACAGTTCCTGTATTGCTTTGCGGTGGCAACAGCCAAGCACACAGGAACAACAATTCAGCCTGTAAATACACGCTGTCAAATGTCTCACTAATGCTTATGACCTTGTAATATAAAGAAATACAGAACAGCATTGCTGTGGAGACAGACAGGTGTGGGCTCTGTGGCTCACAGAGTATTGTCCATGACCTATATTGCTGGGAGGATTGTCATTTGCCCGTCTTTGATTTACAGCTTTGCATATGCTTATCTGAGGCTGCTTTGATCCAAGCTGTTCTTTATAGGAAAAGTCTTATCATGATCTGTTTGATGAGGAAAAAAAAATCATGAAATGGTTTGATAACCTATAAAAGCCAATAACCTATTTCATCCTGCTCACTATTAAGTTAAGGGTTGATTGGATTTCATTAAATCCAATCAACCCTTAACTTTTGGCCGGTCTGGCTGTCTGTGAGACTTGTTTTGTCTGACTAGGTTTGGTTGCTAGGCTTCTGTGAAGCTGCTCACCTGCAACTGTGCCAATAATCAGATCTTTCTTGATTACTTGCCTTTTAATATTGGAGGCATCCCAGCAAATTAAAAAACTCAAGACCTACCTTTGTAGATTGGCTTTTAATTGAACTATAAACATTTATTTATTCATCGACTATTTATACATTTTAGTCTGTTTTACTGGATGATATATAATTTTACTGTTTTTAACATTTATCTAATATTATACTTTGTGCTGTTATTCTTTCATTTACCTACTGTTTAGAGTATCTTGTTTATTTGTTATTACTATTATTTGTTAATTATTACTATTATTTATTCATAATAACTATTATTTAGTTATTATTTTTCTATCTAGAAGTTTTATCCTGCCTCTGGTGCTTCATCACTTATGGTAGCTTTTCTTTAGTTCCTGGTTTTAATGAGTTTTCCTACTTCAATGCTTTAATCAATTACAAAGTCTTGCTTATCTTGTATTTGTATTTGTGTGCTAGTGTGCTTTTGTGTGTGTGTGTGTGTGTGTGTGTGTGTGTGTGTGTGTGTGTGTGTGTGTGTGTGTGTGAAGGGGAAGGGGTGTGTGGGGGAGGATCTGGTTTTATTGTATGACACACTTTGTGTTACAGTTTTGTTCGTATGAAAAGTGCTTACAAATAAAGTCTGATTGATTGACTGATTGAAAGAAATAGACTATTCTGCCCAATGGATACTTCGAGGAAACTATGGAATATAGTGGTTGCTGTAGCGTAAGGCTTCAACCAGCAGAACTTGTTGGAAGGCACTTAAACGGAACTAATAGATTGTCAGAACAATACACACAGAAAGAAATATCCTCTGTCTAAGTCGCCTGGGCAATTTAGCTATTTAATTAACACAGCTTTGATGATTATTAACCTTGTTGGTCTGACTGAAGCCCCACAGGTTTTTAATTTCCTCACTGCTCTGATTGTGTCCATTTTGCCTGCTGAAATCTCGGCACTGCGGGGGCACTTGAACACCTGAAAGTGTGTATCTAGACACATTTCATTAGCTAAAACACACAAAAAGATAAAGATACCCTGTGAGACATCTCCCCTCTAAGTTGCAGCGACTGCTGACATGCAATCATAGGGAAATATTCATACATGCTGTTTAGGGAGAACTGCTGTATTGTTGCATAATGTTTTACAGAAGACCTAATTCTATTCAAATGTGCAAAATACTGTTACTACAAAGGCACTTCCATGTTTTTTTTCTAGTTCTTTATTTCACTGCTTCACATTAGCACCAGTAATGAGAAAACTCGTTGACACTGATGTTACTTTTTTTTTCCCTCGATACATCCATTTTACTTTCATTGGCTTATTGAACTGTCTTTGAAATGAATCCTTGCCGGAGGCAGATATACAGTAGCCTACACATATGCTAATTAAATAGGCGTTAAAGAACATCCATTCATATAATGGCTTTAAAAGTGAGAGATAATGTGGGGGACTGCAGAAGACAGTATTAGAGGTGCAGAACCCAGATAACATAAGACTTTTCAAGTTAAAGCTCTCCTAAGATGACACCTATCATAACATGGAAGCAGAGACACAATGACAGAGTCCATCCTACACAGATAAAAGTCCTGAACAGACTTTTATAAGAGTGAGCATGAAACAACAGTAAAATGCTTTCATACTGTGATTTCCTGTATATAGAACACTGTTGCTCTATCTGTCTGGGAAAACAGGGCAACAGGTGTAACAATTCAAAGTCTGCCATTCTTCTTTCAAAGAAATCTGTGCATACGGTGCCTATGTCCTCTATCTGAAGAAGAAACATTTAGAAAATTCAAATTCTGTTGCCATTTTATCCATTATCTATGGAGGCTGTGAGAGCTCAATGCGCTGCATACAAGAACATCACTTTACCAACACACATTTCACCAACATGACGACACAAAAACATCAACTTGATGACACACAAACAATATGACAACACAAAAAAACATGAATTTGACAACAAACAAAAACATCAACACGACAACACCAAAACATCAACTTGAGGACAAACGAACAACTGACGACACATGAATACATCAATCTGACGACACACAAAAACATCCACATGACGACACACAAAAACATCCACATGACGACACTCAAAACATCAAAATGACAACATGCAAAAATGTCAACTTGACAGCACACCAAAACATCAATTTCACAACATGCAAAAACATTTGATGTCACAAGAAAACATCAAAATGAAGACACACGAAAACAACAACTTGATGACACACAAAAATATAAATTTGAGGACACATTTAAACTCAACGTCAGAAGAGAACAACTTGACAACACACAAAAAAACTTTATACACAAAAACATCAACTTAGGCACATGCGAAGACATCAACTTGATGACACATGAAAACATCACCACAAAGACACACACAAACATTCAGCTCACTGACACGCAAAAACATAAATTTGACAACGGCGGAAAACATCAACTTAATGGTGCATGAAAACATCAATTTCACAATACATGCACAGCATTTGGAAAAAGCACAGCAAGAAGCTTACAACACAAAGGGAACTGTTTCAGTGGATGCTAAAATGTGACGCGCATGGCAGGGACACACTTGCTATTGTAATGGTTTCGGTTTATGAAGTTTGGACTCTCAAAAATGAGAAGGCACATCTCAAGGGGTTTTATTCTATTAAATACATTTGAACAGAAGTTATTGAAGTTGGCTATCTGTCAGTGGTGTTGGAAAATCACCTAAATTGTAAATGTTTTTGGCTCATTTTAACATTGTTAACATTATTTAACATTTAACATTATTATTGCAGATCTGTAGTTAACTTGGTGTTAGCCTGTTGCTCATGTGCATCACTTTTTAGTGTCCTTTGGAAACACTTTCCATTGTGTTGTGAACCTCTTGCAGTGTTTTTTCTAAATGCTGCTCCTTTGTCGTCAAATTAATGTTTTTGTGTCGTCAAATTGATATTTTTGTGTGTCGTCAAGTTGATGAATGTTTGTAAGTGCTGCACAAATTGTCGGTGAAGATGGTTGGTGAAGATGTTTCTTCTTTTGCATGTGTTTTGTCTATTTGTAGTGTGTTGACTCTCAGGGCCACCCTAATTATCAGTCAAAAGGACTGATTAAAAAGCTGATTATTTAATGACATACAGTGAGATTGGTTCTCCAAAATATGCTGCCATGGCACAAATGAATGAGAAAAGCATCATGGGAAACCTATACTTTGACTAACACAATTGAATTCGTCTTACTAGGCTTAGGGGTTTGCTTGCATTCTTTTTTATGTTGCCATGACAACAGAATACGATGTCCTCGTGATGCACAAGTGTTCACTTTCTAGTCAGTGGCAGAAACACCACAGAAAATGACCCCCTTCACAATCCAAGTGTTCCCACTTACCAACTGGCTTCCTTTCTCTCCCCCACAAATTCTCTGACAATCTCCGCTGTCTGATACAAATGGCTCTCTATTTAATAACATAGCGACTGCCTGCTACAAGCCTTCGTTACCCAGACAACTAATGACAAGAATCAGAGGGAGAGACGGGACTGACAGGAAGACAATGGACACAAAGTAACTGGGAAACATAACTATTTACAGTGTGTAACTTGTGAATGCAATGTAATCTACACTAGCAGCATATATGGGAGAACAAAAACTAAACATGTAAAAATGTGCAGACACTGAGAACTTTGTGCTACAACTAATAACTAAGAACACCTTTAAAAGGAAAAAGTATATATATATATATATATATATATATATATATATATATATATATACACACATCTTTTCTTGTCATCTTTTCCTATTTATTTTACAAATTATAGGGTATCTTTTACACATTTCGTCATTGTCTGTTTCCCAAGTATTTTAGAGACACCTAACCCATTTGCTTGGATTTCAATGGTTTAAATGGTTGTAAAACGCACCTGAATACCGAACAGGACACTAATGTTTTCAAAGGGTTTACTGATGATAAATTGGCAATTATGTCCAGGTAAATCTGTTTATAATACAACAGGAAAGCGAGTGAAATTCTTAAAAAGCACTATGCTCTTAAGCAGCTTCTTCATTGAAGCTGCCATCAGGCCTTATCATGAGCACCTGAGCTAGTAACGGCATTTTAATAATAAGTACCTCGAGCAGTTGTAGCACTTAAGTTGCATTTATACTGAGCCTCCAGGGTTTTGGAATATATTTCTGATCTAGCACTTCTCTTAAAAGTCAACACCTATCGAACTGAATTCTGTTTTATAAAATACCCAGCTGTAATTGAGTTGACCGGGTATATCTTTATTAGTTTGGTCAACTTAAATATGTTCAGTTTTGCTTCATTTACAATATTTGTACACTCAAAACTCTGAAAAGTAACGCTGCTCAGGCAGTCAAAATCAATAAAAGTCAAATTTGGTTCCACTTTAAAAACAGTGTGTGGCTGACTGTTAGAAATCTGTAAGGATGTACTTATGACAGGAAACATCAGTGTTTACAAGACCCCTGCATTCAGGACAGCTTGATAAAGCTCCGGCGGCGAAAATGATAAAATAGCACACTAAATCCACAATGCCATCCTTTATTCTATTACCCCATTCTCTCCATCTATTGTTTTTCCAGATGTTTCAGGCTGAGTGGAGATGTAAAAGCATTTCAGAGCCCTCAAATGGAAAATGTTCATCTGCATTTTGCATATTTAAAGCGTTCAAAATCAACATAATCACGCTGAGAGTACTGCATCCCCGACTCCTACGTAAAACATTTCCAATTTCACGCTATGTAGCCATCTTTGGATAGTGAATAATTTTCATTATCCCAGAAGGTGGGAAATATAATTCTCTTCATCAATCCTTTCAAAAGAGGGGATAATGAAGATTGAATGTGTAGGTGAGGACAGCAGTATTTGTGTCAGTGTTGCTGCATTATTTTTGCTGTTCAAACTGTCCAACACAAGAGTGGCCAAACAAGATAAACCTACCTCCCTTTGAATAACAGCTTCACTGCAGGCCTTCAATATCCGTGTTTAATATGTTTAATCAAGCACCAGTTAATTAGCAATAACCACAGACAAACAAGCACAACTGGAGAGTTAAGAGGAAATAACGCTGCCACATTAAGAGATCACCATCAAAAACAGTATTCTTGTGAATAGTGCTGCCTTACATTTATCATATTTAATTTTTTGTGTTTTGTTCTCTACATGTAAACATTTTCGACACTCTGTATTCACTCTGCCGCTTAGAGGAGGTGCATCTACAAAATTATGCACTGGCCAAAGCAACCTTGCATGTGCACTTCAGTCAAGCAGAAAACAGCTGCTTGCCAGGGGGCATTTCTGGGTGAGCCCTCCCACATTGTGAACAGTCTTTTAATGGGTTCTTAACCTTAGTAATCACAGAGGACAAATGTGGCTGCTGTGGTCTTAAGACCAATTGACCTGATGAAAAAATCTCACAATAATGTTGGCAATCAATTAAAATTGTTGCGCTCACAAACTGCCCCAACCCCCTCGATCCCCTGACAAGCATATTTCTGTGTTCTTGAATAACAAAAACCAAGGCTGCACCTTTGTGAATCGTGCTGCTTTCTAATGGAATTTGTGAGCTTGTGGTTACGACTTGGAAGATGTGTACACAATATATACTTGATGTTCAAGCGGTCAAGTTGTGAGAAGACTGCTGCTAAGTTACAGCAACATGGATGACAAAAGTAGCCACCATGTGAACAATTTAGCAAGAAAGAGAGAGGGTAATGCAGGAATGTCCAAACTTTTAAAATAGGAGCCAGATTGGATAATGTGAAAAATACCTGAGGGCTAGCTGCTTCTAGCATCAAATGGGTTATTTAAAAAAATCTAAACAACGGAAACAAATGCAATTGTTTCATTGTGCAGTGAAAAAAAGACTGCACTTTTAATGCTCCTGAAAGCAGCACTCCTCACTGTTGAATTTATGCCTCTTTGCTGTGGCCATGTCTGCTACTTTTACTGCTCCATTTTCTTTTTCACTGTCAGTTCCGCCTGCATAATTCCCACTTGATGCATGTCTACGAACTGTGTGATAGTCCTGCCACTATGAGGTGAAGGGAAAAATGCAAAGCTATATCTGCTTGATTAACCAATAATATGTGGCAGGCCACACATTGTATATTTTGAAAGTCAAGCCGAGGCTATTCAAAATTGGTTGAAGGGCCACAACTGGCCTCCTCGCCGGGCTTTGGACATGCCTCGGGTAAGGTAATTCAGGAATGCACAGGCATAATGACAGAGGGAAAAAGATGTTGCTGTTTGGAGTAACATCTTCCTCAGACATATTCAAAAATTTGAATAGGAAAAATGAACTTCAATGGCATACACCATTTCTGAAAATGTCAGCAAACAACTCATGAACTCTGAGCTTTTAGAAAATTTCCACTCCTGAGATTGTGAATACCACAAAAGAGGGGCGTTCATATGGACTCTCATGGTGAACACAACTTCATTTGAAGGCAGTATTGGTTTTAACCAAGACATCTCTTTCTATGAGAAATGCTGAAAGCCACCAAGCATAAACAAGGTCTTAACTGTCTAAATAAAATACTGCCAAACTAAAAATCTTTGGTTTTTGGACTGATCATCAGACAAAACAAGCAATTTAAAGACGCAACTTTAGATTTTTAACCAGTCTTGTGTTAGAAATATCTCGTGGACCAACAATACAGTTGTCAAGATCAGGATGTGCGTGATAACAGTTAAATCTCTCCACAACCGAAAACAATTGATTACTAGAACTATCTGGAAACATAAACTATAAAGTACTATAAAGTAACTATAAACTATAAATTACTATAAACTAGAAACTATAAATTATAGTAACTATAAAGCAGCAGCCAACAACCTAAGACAAAAAAATGACTAAATTACATTGCACAAGTTAAAGGAGCTGCTGGATTCACATTTCACCACAGTTGTACCTTGTTTAATTGCACAAGACAAAGAAATTATTGATTGATGGATGCACAAATAAGCAGATTAATCACTAATGAACATAAGGGAACTGTTTCAAATTTCCACCTAAGGTCCTCTGTAAGTAGTGATTAACATCCCCAAAAACTCATCTGTGTTGAAGTTTTTTCCATGAAAAAATCCCCTTATGCCTTAAAATAACTTGGATGTAATTGCCTAATTAAGTATGCGTGAAACTATAAATATATGCAAATGAACCCACACCTTTAACTCCACCAGTTGCTTACTTGCAGCTTGAGCACACCTGCTAACTTTAAACTCTGCCCATCACTCTCAACAGTGTTGGAAACCTGACCAATTACAGGAAACATGAACCTGCAGATTGATTGTTATCCATCAGATAACACGTCTTGCTAATAAACCTTGTCTCCGAGTCTTGCAGCATATTTTAAAAATAAATTTAAAAAAACACCATATGGACATGTTTACAAAGCTTAAGCTTTTTTAAGGTTGATTGCGAAGCCTCAAGTCAACTGCATTATTGAGTGACAATAAATAAATCTTAAAATGTTCTAAGCGGTATAATCTAAGAAAATATCAAGTATTATACATTACTGAAACATTCAGAGTTACTGACCTGTGAGAGTCAGCAGTGTGACATAAAAGGACTAAGAACAAAATCATAAAATTATGTAGATTCAAGGACGACACATTTATCAGTAAAATATCCCATAAACCAATACAGCAGTGCCTCAAGCCAGAGAATGATTATTACCAGAGAGTGGACACATCTCTGATACAAACTCAAAAACAAAGACTATTATAAGCCTCACAAAGCAGCATTTGAAGCTCGCTTATTGCAGTAATGGTGGTGTGTTGACCTACAGCAGATAAAGCGGAAAGCATGAATTTTCGATGTGTGTCATCAAAACAAACTTACTGGGATCATCCAGTTGGCTAGGTCTCCATGTTTTGACACCTGCATGGCTCCCAGCATTGTCAGGTTGATGTGACCCCTAAAGAGAATGACACAATAGAAGAAGACAGCTGTCAACTTCAGAGTCAGTTCAACTCATGAACCCACTCATGAAGTCCACTCACAAGAAAAATGCATATATTTGTGCCACATTGCCTCTGTTTGTTTGTGACAAGACACACAACACAAACGCAAATACTTAATGATAGGGTAGATTCTAACAACAAATGTCTTCACAATAATAATCCTGTTCCCATCTCTGCTGTTTTCTTCATAGCAGAACTTGTCATAAGTAAAAAGCTTGCACATTTATTCATTTTTAAACTACTGTATCTTCTTACCAAAGCTTTGTTTCTGAAATGTAATTTGTATTTTGCATATTTTGTTTCTGTTTGGTGCTGAGGTCTTATCTGCTCCAGCTGCCACATTAAAATGCTGTATTAGCAGAATAAATTGAAGTCTAATTCTGTGGGTAAGCTAGTTATTTCATCTCTTGATTAAGAAATCAGTTCCTTTCCCTGTTTAAGGATTTAAAGTGAGGTATCAAGCAACCCCTCTAGAGCAGGTAGGAGCATTGCTAGGATGCTTGTAGTTAGATAGATTAAAACCAGGATGTATGGCACTGCTGCAGACAGTAAAATCCTAACTATCTAAATTCCCTTATTGCTTCTGTTCACATACATAGCAGATGTGAGGAAACACACATACAAAGACTAAGATGTGATTAAGGTTTGTAAGAAAGACGCACATGTCTAAATGTAATCCCATGTAGCTCAACTGGTGTTTGAGGCAACATGGCTCACAATCCACCATGTGTTGCGTTATTCTTTCTCAGTGACACACAGACACACACAGATGCTAACACAGACAGACACGGTTCCGTTTGGTCTCCGTCAGTGTGACTGGACAACACTATTTATGAGCACTATTGGATTTCCACTGGGTGGACAAACAGAACTGATGCTGCAGGGTGTGCGGGTGGGCAATCTCAGACAGCTGGCAAATCAATACGAACCAGGGACCTTGGGAATATTGGCCAGGCTGCTGTCTAGTTGTACTGGTGATAGTAGCTATTTGTTAATATCCAGTTTCTATGTCCTGTGGTCAAATCACATATTTTCAGCTGGGTAATGCCTCAGATGAATAAATGTTAAATTGAGGAGAAATTTGGTGAGAAAATTATAAAAAGTGTACAAAGCTATACTGCTTGATTAACCAATAATCTGTGGCAGGCCACATATAGTATATTTTGTTGTTGTTTTTTTGTTTTCTTTTTTTGCATAAACTGGACCACAAAGTTCAAAGAAGTGACTCACAGTTTTAAGCATTAATATCTTGTCTATATGTAAATCCAGAAAAGCCAAGCATATCTAACTTTGAGTCAGCAAATAAGTTTTCAGAGCTCATGTGTTATGGCCTTACCCTCGGATCATGGCAAATGACTCATCACTGGAGAAATAGGCAGCGCCAGGGAGAACCGTGACAGTCTCCTTCCCTAAAGAAGAGAGGTTACATATTTGAGATACATACTGTACATATATATTTTTTTTCATTTTTAAAACAGAATATTGGGATTTATATATCAAAGCAAAGTTAACAACACTTTTCTAAAAAGAAGCAGAACAGTTTACAGAAATTCATGGATGAAAAACGCAAAAAATGTATGAATGGATGAATTAAAAAAATGTGCATCTACAAAGAATTGATTGAAAAACTTTAAAAACTTTATGGAGAATATATCGTATTAAGCATTCATGTGAGAGTGTTTATAATTTAGGACACTGGGAAAAGCTCTTTTAATCCATCCAAGATTTCCACATTATTTAAAATTTTACATGAAGATAAATCCTTGGGTGTATTGATTTAGATGATCCTCACCAGCGTTAATCAGGTCTGCATCCACATCCTCCTCACTGGGGTAGGGGCCCTATGCAGAGAGAGATGAAAATACACAAGAAAGTGTGCAGAGGTGGGCAGCCACACATACACTCACAAGTGCCTCATGGGCCATGATCTTTCAAGGGAGGACAGACACAATCACATTTCTGTGATCTGATGAGACATTGATTTTCTCTGTGCTCAACAAAGGGAGCAATCCTACTGAGAGGAGAGGAGAGGAGAGGAGAGGAGACGCGAGGAGGATAGCAGACAGCAGTATCTCTTTAAAACTGGCACTCTTAATTAAAAGAAATGTTGACAAATAAAGCATTAGCATAGGCACCTACATTCTCCTGTCAACACAACTGATTGGAAAGTCACTCCAGAGCAGCAGCAGCAGCAGCAGCAGCCTTTGTTGAAAGGCTCAGCCAGCAAATAATGATTGTGAGAAAGAAAAATGTATGGGAAAGTGTCAAACTGCCACAATCTGTTACATAACAAATCCAGCACTTTTTCGACTGAGGGCCCAAGCCAGCAATGATACCGCTCAAATGAGTGGCTATTCATCTTGCTACATGCTCAGAGCCCAATTCAGTTTAAAAACGTTTACTGCTGCTTGAAACGACCGTCTACACACAGGACAGAAAATATGCTGCTGCTGCTCATTATCTTGTTTAGTTGAGAATAAAAGCACCGAAGCCTGAGTGGGAGGAAAGCTCTTTGTAGGCGTCTTACCAGTCCCAAAATTCCATTTTCACTTTGGAGGTGTACAGTGATGTCTGGCTTTATGAAGTTGCTAGCCAGCATGGGAATACCAATACCAAGGTTGGCTGATGGGCTCTTTGTTAAAGATAGTAGCTGTTAAATTTGAAATCCTGCAATATAACTCAGGTACTGAGGAGACAGTTCACCCTAAATTCAAAAATACATACTTTTTCTCTTACCTGTAGTGCAGTTCATTATTTTAGATTGTGAGTTGCCGAATGTTGGAGATATCTGCTGTAGAGATGTCTGCCTTCTCGTGAATATATAATGGAGCTAGATGGCACTCAGCTGGTGATGCTTATAGCACCAAAATGTACATTTGAAAAAGTCAACAGCAATGTCTCTTTTCAAGATACTCAAGATAATCCACAGTAGCAACAGACCTTTCATTTAGAAACTACTTTCTCTCTAGCAAACTACACTCACCTAGCGCATTACATGCAGAAGGAAGAGGCTAATGCTCGAGATGTGAACATTATTGCCGTCCTCCTCGGCTGAGTTGTAACATTAGCTAGCTCTGCTAGTAACTATGCCACCAAGTTCCTTTATTATCAGTCCATATTCAAAACCTGCATTTTCCTTTGTTTTTCAAAAGTTATAATAAATTCAACATTATTAGCTGAGATAAATCAGTCTATTCATAATATACCTGTTTAATTTACACTAACATTAATGATAGGCTAACTGTTGCCCATGAACCATTGTGCAATCATGAGTGCTAGCTAGCTTTAAATCACACTGTGGCACTTATCTATAACGGTGAGGTGATCTAGTTAGCTAACATGTACGTAATAGTGAAACATATTGGCAAATTATCTTCAGCATTACTCCAAGTGTACAGTGTATTTATATTTTACAGTGAACTGTCCCTTTAAGTTGAAGATTAAAATATAGTATCATGTTAACAGTTATTTCAATAGAAACTACCATAAACCTATCAACCACATTGGAAAGTTTGCTGTGCTCCTCCGAACAGTCGAGTTGTGTAAATGCATTTGAAAGATTTGTTTTGTGTACAATGCTCAAACCCACAGAACTATAAAGTCTTAATACTGCCAAGATACCAAACATGTCATGCTGAATTATAGGGGATTGTGAATAAGTCCAAATATCACTAAGTTGTTAATCACAGATCGAGCCACTCAAAAACGAAGGCTGCTTTCATGAGAAAGAACGAATGCTATCACAATAACATGTAAATGTGAAATGCTGACAAAAAAAGTATGCGCATAATTTGTCAGTGCAATCAACTGGTGCAAAGGCTACAATTATTCATAAAGTGTGATGAAAAGAAAGGAAGGCACAGCTTTCTCTTTCTCTGTGGCGACCGACCGACTCCTGCTTTTACTTGTGTCAAAACAAAGGCAATATGTGATTTTGCACTTTGCTCACAGCTTGTATTCTTTTACAAAGGATACCATACATCCCATCCTCAAACTCCAGAGCAGCCCGGCGAATGATCCGTTCCCGAACAATGTCTGAGTCTTTCTTTGGTTTGGGCTTCTCTTCTTGGCTTTTCTTTACTGTGCGTTTCTGGAATTATACAGAGATATATGAGGAACAGGACGACAGCATGTTGGAAGGCTATTTCTGGATGAGTACAAGGACACATACGGATTACAGCGAGTATGTGTGTTTCTGAACAATAATGGAAATGCAAAATTCTGCAAAACTAAGGCTCTAATTTCACCCTCAATTGTTATAGGATTCTTTTTTTTTTTTTTTTTAATTAATTGAATCAATTGTTGAAAGATTTTCAGTAAAGTGACTTCCACATAATGACATAATTTAGAAACTATATAGAGAAAGGATGTGTACATATAATCTCTTCATTTACTAATCCTTTAACACCTGAATCAACAACAGTTTTCTTGTGCTGCATTCAGAGACCTTTCACAAGCATTTAAGCCTCTGAAACTTGAGAAAATCGGTTTCATTTCTTTCAAAAACATGACGAGCAACTTGGCAAGAAATGCCATGTGAATTGCAAGATATTAGTAAAAGGAAACAAGAAAACTACCTAAAGAGGAGGGTGCTTTTAGATGTTAACAAAAAAAAGAGAAAAATAAAAAAACTGTATTTATAATTCTTATACTTGTATATTTAAAATCATATTACATTTTTTGGGGCTTCTTTTCAAGTAATTTTTTTTGTAACTTTCTCCTTATTTCTTGCCAAATTTTGGGCCATTTCTTGTTAAGTTGCTCATTGCCTTTTTCACATGTTTTTAGAAGAAATCAAGCCATTTTGCTCAGGTTTCAAAGGGTCAAAGCTGTGCGAGGCCTGGTTTTGTACCTCAATCCTTTTTTCATAGCTGGCTCCCTGGATGATCCTGTGGACGTAGATGCTGGGTATGTGGATGTCCTCTTCAGCAAAGGACCCGACATCCACCACCTCCTCCACCTACACGGAGACACAGAAAGATGAGCTCCAACTTCACCTGTAAAATGCCTCAAGATCACTGCGATTAAAGCTCAGATAAGGAAACCACACACTGATGGAACTGAGCTCCCAGAAAATAACCTCTGCCTGCCCTGCTATGAAATTTCACAGATTAGCTGATAAAGAGTGTTTGCCATTCCTATTTGGTACTCTCAAGAAATGACTTTTTTGAATAATTTTAAAAGCAAATAAAATAATGGAAATGCTCAACCGTTATTTTACAGCAGACTTGTGTGTCTTATAATTTGTTTGATATTTAATCCTAAACTGAGCTAAATAAACAGTGACGCACAAGCAGACGTTTGCTTACCAAATATGGTCTCACAGTTTTAAAATTCTGCCTCTGTCACGTCTTTCACGGGGAAGTCAGGGTACATATTTGTGGGAGAATGTGTTACATTTATTCATTTAGCAGCTCCCCACTGAGTCCACTGAAAGCTGTCTGTGTACCCAAAGCCAGCTTGGCGGACTAAAAACAGAAGCAGATCATCTGACAAACCATGCCCAGGGAACATAGCTTGATCCCTGGGATCAAAGGCGATGGAGAGCAGGGGTTTGTGGAGGAGATTGTTTCGGTGTTGGGAGGGATTTTGGTTGGACCAAACACAGAGGTCAAAAGAGGTAGAGTTTTTTACTCCCCTATGTGGAAAACAATGTTTGGCTATATCGTTATTTTTAGGTGTCTTCTAAAAGACTTTCATATACATTTCAGCTCAGCTTACTGTTGGATCTCAGAGGAGCTGTTTAACATTGGCCACTTCTATTCTTTCTATATGTACCCTCATAACACCTTAATTACATCTAATATGGCAGAATATTATAAGGTATATGTCTACCAAACAATATATTCCTGACTGAGACAGAAGAGCACCACCTTTATGTAAAAAGTGTCCAGCAGCAGAAGCACAGGAGTGTACATAAGAGATTATTTCTGTCTGACTAACAAGAGGCAGATGGAAATGGCTATTGATTTAAGAAGAGTTGGGTCAACATGACTGGGAAAGAAATCCCAGAACGAACGCACCTGCTCCCTGCTCCTTAGGTAACATTAGGAACTGCCATAAAATGAGCCTACAGCTTCCACATACAGGTGTTCTGGGGCAGGTGAACAGCATGTGTGCGCTCCACTCAATCTTTGTACACATTTCAGCCTGCTATAGCTTCTAAAATTAATTCCTGGTTGATACCAATGTTTAACATAACACTTTGGCTGTTTTACAGATGTTTTTGTTGATGTCGATTTTGTTTTTTTTGTTGTGATTTACTTCCCCTTTCGTGCAAGATAAACAAAGACATTTTAAAAATATATATTTTTTAAAAACTGAACTGTTTTAAAGTTAGTAAATCCTTCATTACACTACCTTTGCATGAGCACAGATTAAATTATTCACATTTATGAAACAATCTTTAAAATGACATTCTTTGATATGAAGAACGTTAAAAGATAATCGCTTCAAAGCAAAAACGTATTCATTTAGACAACTGTAAAGTTTCTCGCCAAAAACTACATTTTAGAAGCTTACATTTGAACTACGACTGTCAGCGTTAACGTGGTATTCGCGATGCAATTAAGGTCCCTACATAACACTTTTTTTAAAAAAAAATCGCATTAATCATTGGCTGACAGTCCTGTCTTTAAGAGGTTGCACCGGGCAGAGTTTTTAAGCCAGAGAAATGCAAAATAATGGTATTGATAACATAGGGGGCATTTTTGTTAGAAGAGACTCGGGAGGAAGGAGGTGCAATTTCTTTCTTCCTGAGGATTCATGGGGGAAAATAACTTGAAATGACATGAAATTAAAAGGAAAAAAAGAACCCAAGCACCAGAGTTATCATCACATCTCTGAGGACCAAAAGGGGACTTAACCATGACAACATAATTCTCGCCCTTCCTTTTTTACGTCTCTGTGCTTCACTCCTGTGCAGCTCAGAGTGTAACCTACTTATTCCATTTACATGAGGGGCAAGCAGCCGTTCAGAGCAAATTGAATTGAATCTCTCCTTATCTCCACTTCCTCCCTCAGCACTCAGCGCTGACTGAGAGGAGTCAATGGCTAAGAGTGGATCCCATCTTAGCGTTGTCATGGATACGCAGGCTTTGGTCTGTGGTGAACTCAGGCCACGCAGGGGCTGTAGAGTGATTTTAGACTCTTTTTCTGGCACCATTGGTTGGGTTATGGTGAATTTCTGATGCTCCACAGCAAAAAAATGAGGCCATGCGAGATGAGATTGGTAGCGCGAGAGAATTGATACAGCAGTCCCACACATCCACCCACATCTTTCTCTGGGGGCTCGATCTGTCTTTTGTGAGAGTGATGATTTCCATAGATGTCTTCATCAAGCAAGACTGAGCTCATCACATTATGAAACAGTTACAGTAATGAAATGAGGAAGACTGAGGGGACAACGGAATCACTACAAATAATTGGTGGCATAAACTTCGGATGAATTCATTTAATTAACAATATCTATCCATATTTTGCCCCCCTTAAGTTATAAAGTGTTAAACAGTGTCAGTCAAAAAATAAATTATGCCTCAGAGATGGGTTTCTTCATGTCCATTGCAACCAAACCACATATTCAGCGAGATTTTCAATTAGCCTTCCAAAGGTAAGTCACAGCACAATAACAAGCTCATACAATTTAAATTTGCTGTGTACATAAAAAAGACCCCCGTTCCTTTCATCTAGGTGATATGTCCCGCCTGCACCGGTGCTCAGATGCAGTTCAGACAGGAGGTCCAACGGACAGGGACGGATAAAGCATTAAAATAAAATAATAAAAAAAAAAACCACGAGGATTTGCACATAGGCACACGCACAAATGAGCAGGTGTGTGGAGCAAGCAAACCGGCACACGCATAGACACACACATTGATATTCCTGTATCTGTAAAACGATTTTCACATCAATGAGAGCTGAGCAAGGCATGAAGTGAGCTGGCAGGAGGATAGAGGGAATCAAAGTGCCCTCTGGGGACACAACAAGCCTTTTTTTCGAGGGTTTGTGCTTTTTTAGGCTGTGAGCTTTGTCAAATCTTGTTAATCTCAAACTGATTAAATCGCAATGCTACCAGATTCCTAGAATAAACTACCACCAGTGGTGCTGCATACACTGTTTCCTCTACTGTTATTAAACAATGCTGGAAATGTGCTATGCTTTACACTAATTAATTTGCTCAGCCAAAATAAAAAAAACAAACACATTTTACTTACATGGACATAAAATCAGTTCTGATCATGAAATGGAAAAACACCAGCATGCTTTCAGACAGGAATTCATCATCCATGCATAGACAACCTTTCGGTACCAAACACACTCAATGCTCCAAGAAAAGGTGTTCATTGTGAGCTGATCACACTCAGTGCGACCATCTGGCCTACGTGACGATCACCAAATGAACAAACAGGACCAAGAATGGCGAACATTGTTCATTTCACACTTTTAGGAGCCTTCCAAGATTATAAAAATTTAAAAAAAAATAATCCGATGAACACTGACAACCACAGCACATTTAATCAAAATTAGGTCATTCACGATCAAAGTACATTTTATCATCTCTGGTGAATGAAGCACTTCTGTATTGGACACATATTAAGCCTGTCCAATCTGTGTGCAAATGATGGTCAAGGTAAAATCTGGGTGTCACCAAAATCACATGGAATCATCCGCTAGGGACGCTGAACTTTGACCGTTTGATTTGTACATTCTGGGCTTCTGAACAACACAGCAGACTCCGTAAAACACTCTCATTACATAGATTAACTGCGTATTCAAAGGTAATCAAAACACAGTAATTCTTATTTTCAGGTGTTAAACTAATGAAAATATTGTCTTGGATATTACATACTATTTCTGCCAATAGATACTCCTAAATCCTACACACTGGACCTTTAAATCACATAATATAACACCTTCACAAACTGAGATATTACAGCCTGCAAAAGCTTCTGTAGCTAATACTTTAATTGCAGAGCTACCTGAGCACATAATCCTTCATGTCTGTGTCTTGTTTGTGCACGCGTCTTTGTGCACGTAGTGAGATGCGACAGTCAGGAGAAAGAGATGGTGTGGCCACGGGCGACAGAGCATGAGGATGACAGCGACACCACACTCTCATTACCCTGCGTATTTATAGCCTCTCCATCTTCCTCCCAGTGCGTGTACGTGTGTGTTTGTGTATGTGGGCACTTGGCCACGCTCTGCTGCCACTTTCGGGGCTCAGCTCCGGCTCTATCCTCTAACCCAGAATACTGACAACATGAGCAATCTGTTTCCTCTCAGTGGAAACTTGCCTCGCCTCTGACAGCCTTTACGGTATCCAGAAAATGGGAGACAGCCAGCCAATGCAAACCCTGACAACATTAGAGGAACTAAAAATACATTTTTCAAATGACACATACTGCACACCAAAGGACATTTTATCATACGGATTTGGGACTCCAGTCCCTGCTGAAACAGTAATGTTTACATTTCAAAGGACTCATAAGCCTCCGTGCAATGTGCTTCAGATTCAGATGATAGGCAGTCATCAGAGAACCTTGAACTTACGGTTAGTGCGTATAACATGCAAATTTGCCATTTCAAACATTCAGTTTGTGCATATGTTCAGCAAATCTGTCTTCCTCCTGTCATCTCTTTTTATCTCGACTATCTTCCCCCTTTTCTGCCTCTCTGTTCAACCACTCGTACAGAGACCTACAGTACAGTTGATTATTAAACCACAGAGCTCCAGTCTGTCACCGGCTTTAACATAAGTCATCAGTAAATATCAGCACTGCATGTGAATTTAAGTCTATGTCAAACCTGACTGGCACAAGTAATCAACAAAATGTTCAGTGTGTCCTTATTTTCAGGAAAAATTATTATAAAGTGGAGCAAATCATTTGGGAACATTGTTTTTGGCAGAGCAGATGTACAAACACTGCCAGCAACATCCTTAAAAAGGTAAGCTGTTAGATACATTAGTTATAAAATATCAATCAGCTTTTCTGTTCAGCTCAAAATGAAACTACAGCTTCAAATTTATTCAGAAGATTTTTATTCAGATTCTGACCTGAGCAGCTGTAAGCCCATTGACTACATTTGGTCAACTACTTCATCAGGTGCCAATATGAGCTTAATTGAATTTACTTTTTGTGCATAAAACAGTGCCAAAACAGAAATGGACAAGCAGCAACCCAAATTTTGTTTCAGAGAATTGACACATGAATGAATATTATCTGGTCTTGTAACTTTGCTTGCTACCATCTGGCTTACTAGATAGTAGTTTATTCACGAGCTCACTTCTAGGTCATGTGTACTTTTTTCAGGGCTACTAGAAATAATTTCTTTCATCCTCCCTCACTATCAAGTTTGCTGATTTATTAATTGATGCGTAGTCTCACATCTCAAGATAATCCTTGCTACAATATCATTGACAACAGTGTCACTGTGACGAATTTTCTTCCCTTATATGCATACAAACGGGCATACAGGCACTGCTGGGGGAGTAAAGGGGATGTCAAAGGCTTTTATACACATCCACCTTTGTTTTTACAGCAATTTGCTGGTGGTTGTAGCCTAGCCAGCCTTGCAATTACCACCATTTGCTCTGGAGAGGTTTCAGCTCAAAGTCACAAAAGTGACACTATTATGAGGACAATGTTAACTTTCCTGCTGTCACATGTATTATGTCAAAATCAGCACCCGGTGAGAGTAATGAGGAATCATTACTTTACTGTACAATAAGGATGTGTATATACGTTTAGATTCGAAGCCTTGTCACCTTCTGGTACATATGAATTATATTATAAAGCACTGTGGTGATCTAAATAAGGGCTGAACCAGGGCCACCTAGACAGCATGGACCAGAAACACTGTTTCCCACAATGTGTGCGAAACACTGACAGAAATTGTGACATTCATTGCACATCTAATGGAAACAAAGCCTAATGCAGAAACATCTTCAGGCAGGAAATGATGGGGAAAATGAGTGGATTTATAATTATTTGCCAACAGTAGCTTGAGTAATGGAATTAGTCAAGGGCACAAGTCAAGAACAAGGCAAGAAAACTCAACAAGGCATAGTAAGTGCTGCAAAATAGCATGAATAATGTGGGCTGTGATAAATAATTAAAATTTCAGCAGGGAGCAAACAAGGCATTACATACCACAATGACAACAACTATCATTCCAAGTCCAAACTTTGCAGTAAAAAAAAACAAAAAAAAACAACATGGCGGACCTACACATAGTTCAAGTTCGGAATTCATGACACACATGAAAACTGAGATTGTCTTCTTTTATTTTATTGTGTGCAAATGCTTTTGTCGCTATTTTTGTTTTAACACAAATGTACAGTGGAAGGCTGGCTGAGGCTGAAACCTGGGGGGATGGAGGTCATTTTTATCTAATTAGACCTCTAGCGTGGTTAAAAGAACAAAACACACTGACAAATACATTCAATCAATTCATGCATGCATGACTGGTTCGTGCACACCAACACCCACGCTGCTACATCGCATTGCTGCAGTAACAGAATACAGTTGAGTCATTTACTGTGACTGATGGTAGAACAACAGCAGAAACCACTGCTTTGATTCAGTCTCTGGTGCATTGTATCCCACAATGCAATTGGGGCCTTTAACTGTAACTGCGATAAGGGAATAACTGGACCAGCTGGATACTGTGGAACATTCAACAATTGAATAGCAGGGTTTGGTTGCCTAGTAACCATGGCAGGAGCTGGTGATGATCTGGTAATTTTCAAAGTGCTTTTGTGTTATCTTCTTTTCTGACACCCTTCCTGCCTCTTGTAGTTTAGATTCAGTACAAAAAAAGGAGAATCTTGTATCAGGATTTAGACGGGGACTACAATGATACACCAGTGGTCACTGACCTGAGGGACTGAACACATTGTGATGAATATCGGAAAAATGTGATCTATTAACAGCTCACATATAAGAAAGACTTACTTTGATACAATTTATAATAAAATTCTTATTTTTCCTAGATTTGGCCATTAATATCTCACAGAAGCGGAGTCACCAGGTTACAAATCTGCACGTTTGCTAAACCATTCACTGAGCCTTAAGCCTCACTTAGTGCCCCATGGATGACATTTTTCTGTAGGTCAACGCGGAAGTTAGTTTCGTCAAAAAAGCCTATGGGATTTTTCCATCAGATTTTGGATTACTGTAGAGAATAAGCTCTGTAGGGAACAAACTTTTATAGGCAACTTACACGTCTTGTTTGAAAATATAATCTTCACAAATGAACACAACTTCTAGAATTTTTCAAGCCTAAATGTAATTGCCAGAAGTAAAAAGTTAACACTAGGCTATATATATATATATAATGTTCATGTTACATATCAGCAGAATAGCAGCAGGCCACATTAGAGCCTATGTCCACATAGCTTTTTTAATTGAGCATCAGCATCTTTTTTCATTTGTTTCCAATGAGTAGAGTGTATGTGGCCACCTGGGAAAAAAAAATAATTATAAAAAAATAATTCTGTAAATTCATATCCATCAGTATGTATGTATTTGTTTTTATATGTCATCTTCTACATGGAAATGTCAGGGTGTATCTTAAATAGTGTTTTAATTTATGATATATGATAATAACCAGACTACGCCTCATAAACAGGTTATTCATGTCCACACACGTCCATGATCCACACTCTGTATTGGCTGATACCCAAAGCCCAGGTATCAGGACTGTGAAAGTCAAAGGCGAGTATCCCTAATTTAAAACATACAAATATTAACATTTGAAATGTCTTGGAAATAACAAAGCTACAACACTGAGGCACACATTAAGAAGTGTGAGTGAAGAACTTTTTGATTTAGTGAACTACTGTGCCTGCAGACAGTCATCTCATTCTGCAAGTTTAGAGTTCAAGCACCAGTAATTCAAACAATACATGGAGGGAGGTGGGTTGGCTAAACAAAACTAAAGAGGCTAATGGGCACCAGCTTTTGCCATGTGTCAAGGGGAAGCTCATCAGTGTTTATGGAACTCATTTCAACTATGACCATATGTCAAAATGGTAAGGAGATTTGGGGGGTTTTATTGACTGACTGTGGGACTTAATTTTACAACTGGTGAAGCAAGACAAAACTTTAATCTAATCTGGACTAAATTTAATACGTCAGCCTGGTTGTTCTGGCTTTGTTTTATCTGCTGTCTAAGTTGCTGCCCTTTAACTAAAAACAGAAAAGTGCATATTATTCTACCCATTTATTCCTTGTCCTGGTAATTTTCCTGCCACAATGTGCTGAATTTTTTTGCTCTTTGATAACAATTAATTGCTCAGCCCTTGAACAGCTTGAGCCTAACTGGCATATATGTATATAGGCTACAGAGGAAGAAATCTGGTCTAGCAGACAAGACATTTACTGTGTAACACGGTTGTTCGTGGCACACTGGCCTGAGCTGCCAAGCTGAGCTGCAAGTTCAATAAAAGCCTCAAATACACCTGACCTTGTCTGTAGGTTCCTTTCCCAACCTTAACCAGTGTGCCAAGACAGCAGGGTCCATATTGACAGCATATCAGCAGATTTATGACTGAGCACACACTGAATTCTAAAGATACATTTAGAGAGATGGTAATTACTCCAGTATCAGAGATAAAAGGTCTTAATGGGTACTGTAATACAGGGCTATCATTTTATTGTCACCAATAAGTAGGCTTGGCATAGATAATGTTCATATGTGCCATAAAAAGGCATCATAAAAAACATGGTGGATACAATCTGACAAATCACCTGATAGGATGATTAGGAAAAGAAATGTTCAGACGGCTATACTGGGATTCCAAGTACTTATACACACACCTATTGAATGTCGTTTCATTTAAAATATGGTATTTATTGTATATATTTTATATTAGGATACATGTTGTTTGCATTATTTACTACCAGGTATTTTAAGTGTATCAGTATAAAATGAGGAAGAGAATTCACTATGTTTTACTGTTATATTTTCAAAAAAACAACTTCACATCTGCAGAGTGTAAGGAAGACAGGGAATGTGTTTACATGGTGCTGTGTAACAGTCTATGATCTGGGTTTTGGAGTACTGTGTTTACATGTATGAGCGCTACACCCTTTTTTTCAGAGATCCAAACAAGACCTTGTCCTGCTTTGATGAGCCCAAATATGCTAGCTGGAGCCCTCCTAAAGAAACCACAAAACTGTTGTATGTACACACATCATCCAAGTTTTTGAGAGCCACTGGCTATCGTCGAAGGCACAGCTTCCACCAAATTATGTAACAGACACACAAACAATGGCAGCAGCAAAAGCGTCTCACTTCTGTGGCAATGAAGAAAACGATATTTTACTTTTGGTAACTAAAGAGGCTGGGTATCTGCTGCTTTGAGCCTGAGGTGTTGCTGCTGCGATTTCTAAGAGACTGACTGCTCTCTATCTAATATCTCTTGCATCCTCGATATGTCTTTGGTATACTCAAAATACAAAATACAGATTTAGATTAACAGAAGCTACGCCAGCTTTATCAGCAGCTCTAGGTGTATTATTCTGTTACACTCTGTGTCAGTTCTGGCATTGTTGGCCTGAGGCCTTATTCTGGGCTGAGTGGTTTCACTGGACCTGATCTCCATATTGCTATGCTACCTAAAGGGAGCTCCAGCAACTATCTTCATCCACAGCTCCCCTGTCCTACACAGTGGTAGTGACAGTGACAGGCTGGCTCTGTTGTGGAGGACTGTGTTATAAGAGCAGAGTAGCAGCTTTCATTGATAACTTTAGCTGAGTGTGTGTGGGGTTTAGAAGACACAGAGAGAGAGAAATGGTTGGTGCCCAAATCAGACAGCATTTGCGATCAGAGCAGTGAAGAAACTAACTAGTGTTCAGTTGTAATAAATTAATAAATGTACAGTGGGGGGGGGGGGGGGGGTTTAGCAGCAACGAGTAACTGTGACACTAGTACTTATCATGTATACGATGAATATAAATGACCCTAATTTTCTAAGCCCATGTAAACAACATATCCAAAATATGTCACCTAAACAGGTAATTCATGTTTATATAAATGCCACCCGATTTTAAAATGTACCGATTTCCAATTAAACAGTTGAAAAATCCAGCTTGAGATCATTTGTCAGATTGCAGCACAATTTACAATGAGTAGAACTGGATAGAAGCATTTAGTTGATGCGTGGATGACAAGTGTCTGAAAGGACTATTTGTTATTAGAACATCATGACATGAAAAACGAGTGAAATGCAAAATCTTCAAAGACTAGGCGGGAACTGACACAGTTGTTTGACACAGTTGGTTTCAGCGCTGGCAAGTAACATAAAATTATATTTAAAATTGATTCATTTTGGTTCAGATGCAAATGTGGAGCTTTATTTTCTCAAAATAAGATGATCTGTCAGGGTCTTTTGGGTAAGGTTAATTGACTGAGACATTAATTATTTTCATAAATAGGCAAGTTATAATAATATTTCTTTTGGCTACCCACCTACAGTATGCGTAGTCCTCCGGTAAAAGATTGTGTATACTGTGTTCTTGTTGGAAAAATTTAGCAGTCATTTCAAAATACATGAGAGTTTACAGAAGCTGTTTGTGTTTCTAACTTTTCTCAGTCCTTCGTAACTGAAATATGTCAGGTGCATCCTGGAAGCTTGAGATATTACGGGATCCAAATCTTGCTTTCAACTTGTCATGTCATTCCCTCTCTCTCTCTCTTTCCTATCGTTGCTGCCATTCTCCACTGTACGCAAGTAGAAATGCCACAAAAACAATCTTAGAAATGCACCTGGGAATTACAGAAAGGAAAAAAACCACTTCTGTTGCTCAGTCCAAATGCAGCTTGGGTCTCTAAATCCATTAAACGATTGTTTCATCCTCTCCACTCACCAAAAACACCCTGAGCAGATGACTGTGGGCATACAAAGGTTGTAGCAGGCAGTTCAAAACTAAATCCAACCAATTATGCTTGCATCTCATAAAGCAGCTCTAAGCAAAGCTACATTATCATTCATGTCACTACAGTCTGCATCACAACTCCAGAGGACGTCACACAGACACATTTCATGGCAGCATCACTGCTTTCAGAGTGACACGTCTCATTATGCTTAAATTTGGCAATTTCTATAATATTACACAGTATATCGCACTGATTTTGCATAATTCACTGATACCCATCATTGGCATCATGGGCATTGTCACCACACATACACTGGATTGGGCATGATAAAAAACAGTGCAGAATACCGTCTATAACTCAGTAAATTTATGTGCTATTTACCACTATGGAGCAAATATTTGTAATTAATCGACTAAGGCCTCCACAATGCTTTAGTGAGAGAATTTACTCTCCCCATTTGGTCCCAGACATTTCTAATCAACAGAAGACTAAATCTCAGGTCCAGCGACCGTGAAATAATTGAAAATGTGCTTTGTGGAGCCCGGTTAGATTTACGAGAGACCCTTCGCTACCGATTTATTTTCACAAAGCGACTGCATTTTATGGTTTTCACAGACACACACAGTTTTTCTCCCCTGCTGCTCTCTGAATCAAACGGTGCCTATATCGGAGGTGTGAAGCTGTTTGTGTGTTGCAGGGGTGGAGAGGGAGACTGAGACACACACACATTCTGTATATACACACACACACAGAGGAGAGAGATGGGCGATCACATTTCTAGACGATCCAATGACAGACAGGTGGGTAACCACACAGATAAAATGACATAGGCATCCGAAAGACTGAGAGACATTGTCACCTCATTTTTGGCCGTACAGATTGAGGTTAAGATCTCTAAACTTCCGATCTATTAATAATATCTGGGGTCTAATGGATATATTCAGATAAATAAACTCCTCTCAATTCAAGGTGATCTTTTCATTCTGCAAGCATTTAACACCTGGTCTTCCACCTGTAAGATGCCTGTCTCACATTTCTGCTTGTGACCTTGACTCTGAAAAAAAGCAACAGTCATTTTTTCTACCTTGTCCTTTGAGGGTGGTGAGACAGCATATATTTAATGACTTTTGTGACGCTCTACTGCTTCAGGATGTACAGCACATGTGTAGGCTTTGTGTAGTTGGATTTAAATGTCAAATTACTTTTTCATATACGCTATTTCATGGACTACAGTTAAAAAACATCATAATGTTGCTTTATCCAAAGGTTATTTGTAGACGTAGGTGGTGGGGCAATTTTAGTTGGCTGAAATACAAAATCACACATTCACACTCCAGATACGTTCCAGGCGGCACTGGAGTTTAATTTAGGATTTTTATGCCGTGATATATAGAGTATGTGTTTACATTTAGCCTAGAGGACCTGTTTCAGCTGTCAGGGTCCAGAATAACTAAATTCCTAGAAAATGAAAGTATACATAATGCATGAAAACCATTAAAAAGGAAAGCTGAAGCTGAGATTCAGAGATGGTGACCTTGCTGATAGATATTTGTAAGTAAACATGCTCCAGGTGGACATCAGCTTTACGAGCAATTTGTTGAGTTGTTGGAAATGCATACCTCAACTATGGTGGTTTTGGCTGCCTTGCACATGGGTTGGTTGAAGTTCCTCGCTGTTTTCCTAACAGAGAAGAGCAGGAAAGATATGATATGAAAACAAATATGAAATAATAATATTTAAACCAAAAGCAGGGATAAGTAAGTAATCATGAAAACTGTTTGTGTAACATCCAGTATATAGTATGGAGTATTGCCTGTTAGTCTACTGGGAGACACTGCTCTCTTGTGGAGAAAGACGTTACTACAACTACTAATTCTCATCATTTACATGCACCATGTTGGTGCAAATTACCTTGATGCTGGATGGAAGGTCATCACTTAATTTAGATTGTGTTATAGCTAATGAGGATATCCATGAACGGGTCTGATTGGTGATTTAACTGGAACTAAATCAGTAATGACCATGATGATCCTGAAATTAGTCTGCTATCTGAATTATTCAAGATACAGCAGGTGATGGAAATACTACAATATGTTCAGAAACTTGGAACAAATGAAAGAAAACCACAGAGAATAAGACATCCTGAAGGAGCTGAATCATTTACCTGGTAAATACAAGTCCTGCTATAATGCAACAGGTCTAATAATGTGTGACCAGCAGATATTTCCTGTTTAGTGCAACTTGATCCAAACAGCTTGAATTCCATTTCCTCATTTACCTGAAAATTATGTTTCCAGCCTTGTCAGCTTTCCAGGCCTTGACCAGTGCAAAGTCTCCTGTGATGGCCTTTTCCATGATGTAATGCCTGCCATTGAACTCCCTCACCTGCACATTGACAACAAAGCCCAAGAAAAGATTGGCACTGGATGTAGTTAAGGACGAACATGTTTTTTTTAGCAGCATTCCTGCACTTTGCCCAGTTACTTGAGTCCAGACTTGGATTAGACAATACTGTGGATTTTTTTTTCCCCAAAACAGAATCAATAACACGATAAACATTCACAACAACATATTACGCCATCTGTGAAAAGCATTATTTTTGCAAACACTAGTAAATGCAGATGTTTCTCTCACCATTAAATGCAGTATCTTTGGGCCTGCTGCAACACTTGAATCAACCATTCAAACAAGTTTAAATGCAGGTTTTCACAGGCTAGAGTTTTTTGCTGTGCTCTAAATGCATACATTCACATTACAAAAGTGAACTCAGTGCAGTGGGCAATCTTCCTTAAAGGGTGAATTCAGTATTTTTAAACCTGGACCCTATTTTCCCATGTTTTTCTGTCCAGGCAACCAATTAGAGCAACATTTTGCTAAACAAGCCGCAATTTAACCACTCGAGCATGTTTGCCCTCCAATTTACATCAATCATAAGTGCTTGCTTTTTACCATTGACGTGTTCAGATTATCATTTTAAGTGTCTAAAAACTTATGAAAAGTATCCTCACAGAGACACACCGTTTTGTTAAGCAGTATGAGCCGTTTTATTTAAATAGAAACAGCCCAGAAATTGCTAAGGCCAACCACCAAACTTCGTTTAAATAAACTATCATTTAATCACCATAAAATACACTTAATTCAAAGACACCAGAAACAAAATAAAACTCACAAAGTCCCTCTTGGTTCATCTCTCCATTATTCTAACAATCATCATCTCTGATTTAGTTGAAATAAACCCTTGATTCACCCAGTGAGATGTGAAAATATGCTGGCCCTAAACACACAATTAGCGTATATCTAAACGTAGTCTGGTGGGTTTGATGATGGCAATTTCTAGGTTGTTATTGGTTCAAAGAAAAAAAAGGATCTTACTCTTTAACAAAAAAGATTTCCATTATGTCAGACACTGAGAATAATAATTTGACGATGCAAACATGCCCCAAGTGATTACATTGCAGCCTATTTTGCCTCTGCCATCTGCAGTGCTCTCATCCTCAGTCCTCTCACTACACATTTTCATGGGCAGATTTTCAAAACTTCTCCATGACTTTTCAAGGACCCTTAATGACATTTTTTTTCTTCTTGTCTCACTTAACCAGTGTTTTTCAAACATGTAAGATTCCAACTTTATTCAAACATAATTACAGATAGCTGGCACACATGAAGAGAGAGCTGAAATGGAAAAATGAAGAAACATACATGATGATGAGCGAAATGTTATCAATCAATACATATGAGAGTGACGTTGCATCAACAGCAAACAATAAAAATGGCTTCATGTTACATTACGTGAAAGCTTATCCAGGAAAGAATACTGTGGCAATTTCATGACACACAACAAAATTTCTATGAATTTCTATGATTTTTACTAATTCCCTGACTTTTCCAGTCCTGGAAGTTGCAATTGTAAAATTCCATGACTTTTCTAGGTTTTCCATGACCGTGGGAACACCCGTCTCACTCAATACTGGACCAATGCACAGTTTCAAAAATTGTTGTTCCCATTCATCACTAAGTCACAAAAATCTGGGAAAATAAGAGTCCAAGTTGAAAAAATACCAAACTTACCCTTTAAGTGTAATTTTGGGAGCCTACACTGATGATTTGTTCATACCCTGTCTTTTATATATCTTCTACTGTACGCAGAAGTTTGTTTTCAGAGCTACAACACACTGTAGCCGAGCTCTGGGAAAGTAAATAATGGTGGAGTCATTATGAAGTGAATTCAAGACCACTTTTATGTACCAAACCCAAGTTTGACTGCAGTTCTCAACCCACCAATCAAACTCTCAGGGAGAGTGCCCATGGGTCTGGAAAACAGCTGCAGCAGTCATCACAAAGGATTACACTGACTTAATAATGGACTTGATGGCACAATCACACCATTCTTACCTCTCTCTTCTCGCTGGCGATGGCAATACTGCCGTCTTTGTTGTACTTAATAGGAGAGCCTCCCTCTTGGATCAGTGTGCCGTAGCCAGTGGCTGTGAAAAAGGCTGGAACCCCCGCACCCCCAGCCCTGATCCTCTCTGCAAGAGTTCCCTGTGGGAAAAAGGGTGTCTCATCAAGACAAGTACAGCATGTAAATGTCCAGCGCATGCTTCATTATCCGTTTGATCATTTGGATGTTGGAGTTTATCATGTCAAAACTTCTTGTGAATGTGTGTTTCATTCGCCGCCTCATATCTGTTTTACTTTTAGGAAATTTGTGTGTTTTCTGACCAACCTGTGGAGTCAGTTCCACCTCCAACTCCCCTGTCAGATACTGTCGCTCAAACTCTGCATTCTCCCCGACGTATGAAGAAATCATCCTCTTGATCTGCTTAGTCTTTAGCAGCAGACCCAGGCCAAAGTTATCCACTCTGCAGAAACGTACACATAGCATCATGACTCTTTAAAAGGGTGCAATTAAGCTACATATATATATATATTAAACAAATACCAAGACAGAGAAATGTGGCTTAAAAACACAAACCTCCCAGCTAAAGTTCTTAAAGAAAACTAGAAAAAGCAGCACAGTCGGCAGACATGTTTAGATGCAAGTGTTGTCCAAAACATACATTTATTGATATATATCAATTTTGAATATTTGAAATGCTGTCAATCCTTATTTTCCACAGCCCAGACACACGGGTACCAGTTGTGCTTTCTTGCCTTCTTATCTGTTTTCTACAGTCATTCTGCTGTTCTCTGCTATCCTAGAGGAGAAGAGTTGTTGTTGCCATGCGATATTTATCAAATAAAGTTAAATTTGTATGACCTCAATGTCAGTGATGCTATAGTTCAACATCTGAGGATATATTGTGTATATTGTGTCATCTCCATGCAACTTGCCAAAGTTTGAAGAGTTTTCCAAAGCAGAATGGGGACAGCAGTAGTGTTCAGATGTGCAACGCTGATTATAGCTTTATGGCTGCTGAAAGTGTCTCTGCCACAAACTGTCTTAGAGGGTACAAATATGTATGCAGTCAATTATTTTGTGTTTCATACGTGTAATTAATTTAGGTATTTTGTATTGATTTGTTGTCTCTTTGACAATGGACTCTTTTTTGTAAAAAAAAAAAAAAAAAAATTGTGCAGTTCGCTTCACTGCTTACGTCTCATTTGCCCTTACTCCTTGACCAGGTATATCCTGACTTTCTACAGTTAAACTGCAACCCAGCTCACATTACCATAAATCCCCAGAGAGGTTATTCAAGGCTGTAACTGGGCCAAACCAAATGATACTGCTCGTATTTGTGATCTTAAAGACGGGCACAGCCTATCCACAGTCATAATGAAAGATCATGAGACCAAATACACCTGCAGCACCTGAAGCAGCCGCAGAGACATGTGGGAGCATCTGTTTATTGTTTAGGAAAACTGCACAATTTTTTTTTTTTATCACTATGAGGTGTCATTAGAGTGAGGACTGCACTCTAATGAGCCTGTGATTCTCGTGTTGGTCTCAAGTTTAGGTTCCACCTGCTCCATATAGGATGTCCCAAATTTATTTACCAATCAAACCATCATGCGCGTCAAGAAAAACTAATTCTTAAACATAATACTGTGAGTACTCCTTTCTAACTTTCTGTGACTAAAGAAAGTTATTCTGTCACTTGAGTAGCTACAGCAGCTATAAGAGGACTGAGTTTATGTGACTGGTCAGTCATTAACCTATGAAGGAATAGTCTTCATAAAACTTTATGAAAGAAATAAAAAGACATTTTGAATGGGGCATTGTGTTGTGAAAGTAGATAAAGATAAAAGAAGAAGTTTGATTACAGGCAATATTCCTCCGGGAACATCATGCAATCAAATCAAGTCAATTTAAAAGTCCAACATAATCACATTATAAAAATGTTTAATGTATGTTAAAGTAAAGGCATGTATCCATAAAACAGTTTCCCACTGTCCCATTGGCGTCACTGTTCCTACGAATCAGAGCCGAGAGGAGACGGCTTTGAAAAAGTAGACCCTGCTTTTCCATGACCCAAAAAGCTGAGAATCAGGAACAACTGCTTTGTCCTTAAATCTGATCTACGGTCAGCTGACACCATATCTAGGCCATCTGCCCTCAGAATACCAAAAACAGACTGTGAAACCCTGTCAGACACACCACAAGTGTTACAACACATCATAGGTTATCTGTGTGAAAGGTTTTGGCAAGACTGACTAATGCCAACAGTTTGTGATCTTGTGTAAATAACTGGCGAATGTTTGAGGGTAAAAACCTTGTCAACACCAAGTGGGTGAACTCGAATAATTTGAATGCAATATATGCTTTTTATATGGAATCTGTGCTATTTAAGTTAAATAACATATGTGAAGCAGTGGATTAAAGCGTGAACATAAAGCTGCAGGGGGTGCAGCTCTAACACAGCTCAATCACGTCCTCTCATGTACCACTGTGCCTGTGCTCAGGGGTCCCACACATTGTCATGGACAAAATTTCAAAACTCTTCCATGACTTCTCAAGGACCCAAAATGTTCTTTTTTTCTTGCCACACTTGCCGTGTGTTTTTCAAACATATAAGATTCAAACTCTATTAAAACATAATTTCAGCATCCTACATGATGTGTTCCAGGATTGTCACACATAAACCAAAAAAAAACCAAAACATTGTCGTACGTAAAATTCATAATAAAGCTATGTTACATCATCAGCTACAAAGAAAAAATGTAATTTGATTTATTACACACAACATATTTCAATGATTTTTCCAAAGCTTTCAATTATTTTTACAAGTTCCATGATTTTTCAAACAACATATACAATCTCCACTGCTGAGTGGGATCGCTTTCCTTTATTCATACCAGATCATTAAAGGAAAATATTTCTATTCCCAAAACTTCATCAATCATAAGCGCTGTTATTGGAATTCATATTTCTTCTTTGCAGTATTAAAAACCTGCAACACAGTTTAGATTATAGAAGCCTGTTGAAAAAAACTGTTTCCCTTAACGTGCTCATAGCAGTCGAGAGTGCACTCTCCGTTACAATGTTTGCATTATTTCTGAGATAATACAAGTTAGACAAAATCAAATCCCTGAGACTCTAGGAGGATTAACAGCCCATTTAGACATCCAAAGAGAAGCAAGCAGACGAAGGGGAGTTTCAGCCTAAGGAATTTTCACTCTAAAATTAAATGTTACATAACTACTTCTTTCCACTTCCCGCCTTCTTCCTTAAAGAGCAAGAACATTTAAATCTGCTTCAGCTGTGCAATAATAATATTCAGTAAACAGGCAGGGTAGATTTTATTTTTAAAAAGTAATAATCAAAAGCAGTCATGTGTAACGCATTCCTGCCAATATTTACGCAACCCTCAATTTTCACCCCCCTACCCTTTTTATAGTATAAGCCAGATATGCATGCCTCTCTCCGTCTATGTGCCCAGTCAAACCAGCACTCACAAAGATTGTATAAGGAAGGCGTGTCTTCGAGGGTACTATATGTATTGTATGTATAGAGTGTATAAGACATTGCACTGTGTTGGCTCAGAAATGTTCAGAAACTACACAAAACACACAGTTTGGCCCAACAACCAATGTCTGTTGAGAGAAAACATTCAGGGGAGCAATGGTTACTCAGTAGGATGCCACGGCTCAAGCAAATATTTTGAGCACCTGTTCCCAAGAATCAATACTCACAAAAAATCAAAGTCCACGAGAAAAATCTGTGTCAGTGTAACTTCTGTTAAGAACAATAACACACCTCATAGGAGGACATTGTTTTTCTGGCTAAAACTACTGTCACTGAGAAATGTATTCACACAGTCTGTGCAGAGACTTTGAAGCCATTTGATCTTCTTACTGCACAACTACAATAAGACTGTGTGCAACCACTGTGATTTGACACTTCATTTTGTTACGTCAGCACAAACAAATCCTTTCCAAAGCTGAGACTGCACTTTACTATTAGGTACTGTATATAACAATTACAGTAACTGATCCCAACTGTTGGTAAATAAGAGGAAAAAGGGAGATTTCTCAAAGTAGCCAACATCAAGTCTGACACATTATGTGTTTACACTGCAAATACATTTATAGACAATAATAGGTAGAGATGCAATTTCAAATGTTTTTTCATAAGAATATCTGAACACATTGTAACTGATTTCAGAGAGGACCACTGTGTACTTCTAAGTAAATAGACAAAATTCACACGGCTCATCAATTAAAGTTTGCACTTGCAAAAAAGGAAAGGAGGTTAAAGTTTAACATTACTGTAGGCCAGTGCCTTTCTTGTTAAAAAAACAAATAAATAAAACAACTTATTGTGTTTAACAATGTAGGATTTTAAACTGTGATCTGTGGTCAGAGTTTTGCAGAATGCATTTCATATTTAAGCAGATAAGATCAGGCTTTGGTCACAGTCTCAAATTTCATTGTTGCTCTGTAAACAGTTCAGATAAAGCTACCTTGTGGCAGCAGCACATTGGGATTCAATTACAGAAGCAGGCTGCAACACAACAACTGACAAGATAAGACTGTTTACTAGTCTGTGAGAGACATCAGCATTGTGTGTGACATTGAAGTGCAAAGCTCAATTGTCAGTTTGTGAGTAAATGTTGCATTTAAGTCTTGAATGTGAATTCTGAAGCCTTTGAAACATTTCTTTCCTCCTTTGTGCAACTTTTTACTGCAAAATTTGCTGTTCAATCTTTCAGAGAATACAAAGTGTCACAATCCGATCATATAACTGAAAATAATTAACTTGCACTGGTACTAAAGTGGTATTTAAAAGAATTTAACCTTAAATCAATATTGCCTCCCTCTTGATTTTTGCACTCTGTATTACCTCAAAAATAAAATTATTTTCTTTTTAAAAAATAACAGATGATTCCTAAACTATTGAGCCACAAGGCTGGTGTTAATGCAGAATGAATGACTACATCTTCACTTTGAGATACTCCATATCATGGTATGTAATAAAAAGACAGAATACACAATAAAGGTCAATGAGGTTAGCAGATGCAAGTGCTAGAAGAGAAACCTCTGCAAGTATATTTGAGTCCATCCCACCTTGAGCAACGACACACATCACATGCACCATATCACCTGACCACTGAAGGAGTGGCAGTCACTGCAACACACTTTTTGTGTTTTGTGTTTGCGTCTGCAGATCTGATAACTTATCAGAAGCTAACTTCTGGGCATTTCTCCAGATCAACACTGAGGATACAGCAACAAGGTCACAAATACCTCTGTAATGTGAGTTTAAAATTGGTTGCTAAGGAGGTGAAGCAACAGACACCTTTGTGTGTCCAATAAAGACTTCTTGTCCCGCCTGGAGAGCTACACAGGACGGAGTCACAGGGGAACACGGGGAGAGTCTGACCCACCGACCCAGAAAATACTGTCACAAAATCTCACTTGCATTGGAAACTTTCTGCAAAACTGATAAAGAGTTAACCCAATTAAATATTTAACATTGTACTTCATTTTCATTAAACAGTTTTAATACACCCCTTCTAGTTAAACAGAAATGACAGTTGACGTGATGCATGACTCTGCAAAGAATTTTCAGTCTGATTTTGGAGTGATGGTGACAAATTAATATCAAAATCAAGCACCAGCATGGAACATACTTCATGATTAAATAACACCTTTACATACAAGCACCTCCATGTTTGCTAGGCATGTACGTATGGCACACACATGCTCCCCCGCCCTTCCACACTCACTTACCCTGCATTGTTGCTGACTGCAGTGAGGCTCTTTACACCGGTCTTCAGTAGACTGTTGATAAGATTCTCTGGGATACCACACAGTCCAAAGCCTGTGTCCGAAAACATCAAAAAAAAGTAATGCAAAGTAAATAGAAACAAACAGAAACAACCAAGAATCACTGCAAAGAGCATCAAAGGGTTAATTACGGTAATTTAAGGTGGAAATTTAACCTAGTAGTTCCGAGACACGGCATGATCCCTCCAGCTGTTACAAATCAAACAGGAAAAGTCCAATAACATGGTGAACCTTGGATCAACCCCAGGTAATTTTAGTCATGTGTGTATATGGTGTTCCTATATTACACTGAGCGGGGCAGATTTCTGTTTGTCTGTGTTTTTTCCCTCAGATAGAGGTGTGACACAATGGAAAAATATTTAACAATGTCACTCCGAACTTGACTATAAATAAGAGCAGTGGAATTTGTGTGTGCTCTGTGTGTGGATGGTAATCGACCACCATGCCAGACAGAGATCACTTTGCTGTTAAAGCTACAGTTAGTGACTTTTATGAAAGCCTCTTTTTGTCATATTTGCTGAAATTGTAGGTACATCTACACAGCATTGCATGAAAATCCTGCTCCCCCTCATTGTAGTGCTTCTAATGGCATTCAGTAGAATCTAACGCGGTTGAAGGAAAACAACCAGTAAAAGTCGAGGAGTCTCTAACACAGCTGACAAATATGTAAATCACTGCTGTCAACAGCAGTCAAACTGTCAAACAAAGCAGAGCTGATCAAATATGCATTGCCTTTTTTTTGCCTCAAATGTTTTCAGAAACATATTTTAGTGTACTGTTTAGCACAGCTTTTTTCAACATGGCAACCAAGGCCATTAACTTTCTCTTTTTACGCTAAAATATGAACACATTTGAGGCAAGAAACAGTGACAAAATCTTGAATAATATCTGATCAGCGCCGCGTAGTTTGACAGTTTGACTGTTTTCACGAGCAGTAACATGATTAACAGCTGTGTTTGAGACTCCTCGACTCTAAACGGTTGTTTTTGTGCGTGTGTAGTGAATTCTTGCAAATGCCATTAAAGCATTACAAGGAGGCAGAGGAATATAATTTTTTAAAGATTATCTGTCTCATACACTCCTGTGTAGACATAGTGACTTTCAGCAAATATTCAGCCAAAAAGTTATTCTTAATAGAAACTACAGCCTTAAGTGGTCATTGAACATACACTGTATGGAAATACATCTCTGTGTATTTTTCATCAGTTAACAATATTTGCACAAAATTAAAAACTAAGGCCAGCACTGTCATGAGGTGTGTGTGCAACCATCTTACAGTAGTATCTGTTTTGCTTGTGTATTGTATATCATACCTCCCACAAGAATGGTAGCTCCATTCGGGATGTCTTTGACTGCCTCTGTTGGGTCTGAGTAGAACTGTGAGCTTCTCTTGCTGGAGGTAGAAAAGTAACAGCCGCAGGTCTGTAGAAAGCAAAACAGGAGGTGCTTAAAACTTTACAAAATGCTCGAATAAATTCTTTCAAAAGAACTTCAACCAGCAACAGAAAGTAACAAGTGAGTGTGGGTAAAAACATAACAGTATAACACTGAGAAATGTCAAACATGCCTCGATTAAACAAAATTGACAGACGCCTGAGGGCAGCTAATATGTTTGGACAGTTTAAATGGCTGATCCAGTTTATTCAGCAGAGGAAGGGAAAGATAAGCAAAACTGCTGAACAAATCTCACAATAAAGGGAGCAGAGCTTTAGGGCAGCACACAGCCGAGAGTCCAAAGGCAACAGTTTGCTGGGGACTCAAATTTGAAATCCACTGGGTCAACATTGACCAAATTGTACCTGAAACCAACTTAAAAAAAAAATATTGTTATGTTTTGCCTCCATTAATTTCCCAGACAAGGCTGAACAGATAAATTAAAATATTAGGGGAATTGCAATAAATCTGAGTAAAATATCAAAATTAAAGGAGCTACAATTTTTTTGGATAAAGGATGTGTCACAACATACCACCATAAATGAAGCACGGCGGTCATCAGAGATACCCCAGCCTACAAATCATATTCTAATTCTAAACATAAGAGAATATTCTTGTTTGGTACAGACCAGAGCAAAACACAGACATTACTATCATTTTGATATTTTTACCATTTCAACTAAAATTGTGACTCATTTTGCAAATACAATCCATCAAAATGATCACAATATGACTTTTTTGTTGCATTTCGTGCAGCCCTGCTACCTGTGATTGAGAAGGAACCTAATTGTGATGTTCCTAACCTCCTCCTTAATTATTATTTTCCTTTTTCTATGAATAAAATTAAACATGTGCACCTTGTTATGTAATACCGGTGACATAAAAAATGAAACATGTACATTAATATTAATATCTGTTTTGTGTGATTTACAATACAAAAGGCATCAAATCATGGTCTCTTTATGAAAAGCCAGTTCTGACTGTCATCCAGATGGTTTACAACTGGAATAAAGGTTAAAGTAACTATATCATCTGCAGTAATATCTTGAGGAAAACAAAGCCAATTTTGACTATGGGAAGTTTTTTGTTTATCTATCACACTCCATATTTGTTTGACTTCACTGTGTGAACTTAAACAAAACTTTGATGTATCACTGCATTTTTTCTATCAGTCATTTAACTGTTTTGTTTTCACATTCATCATATTGTAACATTTCAGAGACTACCGCTCAGATGTCAGATCTCAGATCAACTCTGTATGCCTTTTTTGTCACTCCAAAACTGCATTTATTCCTGCGCAAAGAAATGCTTATTTGGCCAAGTGTTCCCTTCAACATGTCTTCATTAGCAGACACTACATAAATGTCTAAAAACAAACAATGTCTAGACTTTAGGCACAGACATAAAAGAACCATGATGGAAATACTGTGCAGTTTGTGTGTAACTCGATGCTGGTAGGGGAGAATTATGCCAGCACCTATGATCATTTCACCTACAACACACACACACATGCACACCGTGGCTCCGGGCCAACATAAACTATGTTGCATGTAAAGCTGCTGGTTTAACTGGTGTAAAAAACGTATTTTAAGTCACTAATCAAATACACTCACTTTGTGCATGACGGAAAGTTAGTTTCTAAGTGTGGTTGCTAACCGCGTTGACAAAAATATGAAGATTGTTAAGAAGCGTTAGCGAGTAGCTTGAGGTCAATTCACTATATCATCGGAAAATAAACTCAAATGAAACAAACAAGACTGTGTGTAAAACCATAAATTCCCCTACTGATCTGTCAGGCTACCATTCCGAAATGCTGGACGGTAGGAGGAATAAAGTCTTCATAATGGTATGACCTTTAGGCTAAGTCTTGCGATTTGCAAATGTGTCATTCTCACACTGCTATTTCTACCATTATCATTAACCGTTTCATACCAACCTTGGCGAAGGTTAATTTGGTTCTGCAGGGACCTGAGAGGTTTCTGAGGAATAAATCCTCCGCTCTGCACAAAGCTTTGAGGGCCGCCATGTTTTGGAGCTAAACACGGGGGGACGAGCCGAGGAGCAGAGTGAAAGCCCCAGCCGGGAGACGACGGGTGATGCAGGCTGAAATGTAGCGAAATGTGGCTACTGCCTGTGCTAGCTCTCGCTCCAAAAAGTCAGCGCCACGATGACATTGGCTGGTGCCTCGATGGGCTGGACTAACGCTAGAGGAAACACAGAGGCTCGGCAAGCTAATTTGAATTTAACCCGTTCACCACCATCATGCTGTCATTGAGTAACCGCGCTGAAGTTCGCTTCCGATTCGTCGCATCCGCTTCAGCGGTTAAAAATGTCATAGTACACTATGTCACAAAAATGCCTCAAGTCTAATATATCCTTCAAAAAAGCATGAAAGGGTAATTTTTTTCCAAAGTAGCATGAAAAATTCGAAGAATATATTGTCAGAAAATGCATAAAAAAGCATAAAAATCATCAAAATCATAGTATAGTATGTCATTCAAAAAAGATAAGGTTATAGTAAGGTGTGTTGTTGAAAACAACATAGAAAAGTTATAGTAGTTATAGTTTAGTATCTTGTCCATAACAGCTAGAAAGTCATAGTGTAGTATATCTGAATAAAAATATCATAAAAATAGAATAATATTTTTATGATGCTTTGTAAAATACGAAGGTATATTATGTCATCCAAAAAGCATTAAAAAAGTCATAGGATTGGATATCCTTCAGAATAGCATGAAAAAGTCATTGTATAGTATGTCAACAAAATAAAATGTAAACACAACAGAGTTTTAGGGCCACATTGAGTTAACATACAGTATTGCATCACTTTTTTGACATACTATACCGTGGCAATTTATCTTACATGCTTTACCATGATATTTTAATGACACTATTCATTTTTGCAATGTCTGACATACATTTCTATGAGAGTTTGATGACATACTATATTGTGGCAGTTCTTGTTATATAGTATATCCTGTGACATTTTTGTGGCATACAATAGAATTTTGATATTATTTAATTCATTTAATGTTTCAGAGGGCCACCATTTTCCTGGAGGTCAAACTTTGAGAAACTATGCATTAATTTTTTTCCACTTATGTTTGGATATTAGTTAGTTATTATCGTAAAAAAAAATGGTTTCAATGTATCCCTCAGTCATTATGCCACAACAACGCAGCCTTCCCTTGGTTCAGTGTAAACCTTGGGAGAAGTCTTCCAGAGGGCAATGTGTTTGCAAAATGCCTTTTGAGTGCAGGTATGTTTAATCTTTTAATCATCAGTTTGATCATGTTAAATTTTGCAAACTGGACTGATGTAACTAATTTTCTTGTTCTTGTTGTTATTATGTTTGATGACTATATTTGTTTCTAGTCAATCTTTGGACGTGTGTGCCACTGCTTCTGTGGTTAGAAAACCTGTCCTTCTGAATGTGTGCAAAATGCATTCACTGAAGTGTATGGGTAAGAGCTACACAATAGCAGACAACAGCACCTGCAAGTGGCCAAAGTGTAGCACAACAGGCTGCACCAACTGTCTCCTGTGGGAGACCTGTGATGGTAGAGAAATTTCAGAGTTATAAACAATCCATTATAGCAAGCAGATTGCAATTTGAGGTTTTTCATCTAATTATCCTTTTCATCACTCTCCAGAACAAACCAATGAGTGTAGCTGTAAGGAATCTCCAGATTGCTTGAGCCCAGGATCAGATGTCTGTGTCCAAGTTGGAGAGAATGCAACTGCAGCATCTCAGACCATGAGCGAGTGTGAAGCAGGACTTCAGCGATGCAAAGGAGAAAAGGTGTCAGTTATTAGTATCCTGCCTTGTGCTACCTGAGGGTGCAAGTGGAGGGTTTGACCTCATAACCTTTTATCTTCACCTTCCTTTACACATTTATCCTCTATAACACTTCTTTAAAATTTTGTAAAAGTTATGCATGCATAAAACTATTATGTAAAACTGTATAAAGACCAGGAATAAACAGGAGAACACTGGCCATGTTGAATTTCTTTTCCTATTTGTACTTTTTTAAGAGACAGAGATATGACCCAAAAACATGTTTATGTGTAGATGCAATTTTTACACAGATATATAGATTTCTCGTTGATGCTACTTGAGTACATACACAATACACTACATAAAGTAGGCCTGGGCTTTGAAAAAAAAAGGTTCTGTGAATGCCCCTTGAGATCATATTTAAAAATCTGTGTACTGGCCTGAGATGATCTATTTCAAAAGATGTCCTGCACTTACTAAACCAGACAGTGCTCAGCACTGCCAAGCAAACCCCTGCTGGAAATCTATTTCTGCCTCTGGCTCACTGCCTGCTCTTGGTGTGAGAGCATGTGTGTCTCAACCTGTTTGTGAAACCATGTGAAGACACTGGCTACTTGGTGTGACCTCATCACACCAAAATGCTTATTGTTGGCAGATGTTTATGCCTCAGTTACATCATGTTGTACACAGAGGCTGGTGGGTGAGAGAAAGGTGCTAAGGTGCTCTCTAAGCAGGGTATTACAAACAAACTGACAAACAGAAGTTTTTTCAGTGAGTAAAGAATAATGATGATCATTCTCCATGAGTTCTCAACCTCATTAAGAACTCTAAGTAAAAATGCTGATGGGTGACAACATTAAGAAAAACAACAAGAGGAAAGTGTTGGGTAAAATATTTCTGTTAGTGGGAAATGGAGGGTGAACATATGGAGGTTACTATGCATTATATTGAAAGGTGTTACTAGTATTAATTTTTCAGCCCACGTTTTACTGGCTTGCCATGTAAAGTAAAAAAAGTAAACTTCTCATGAGCTAAGAAAACATGCCTGGTTTCAGCTTTGTGACAGTGCAATTTAAGATAGCCCAACAGTTTATTTGTTTTTTTGTTTAGCTTTAAAAGGGTTATTTGTCAGTTCTAAAAAGAACAACCTATTCTTTAGTTTTTTTCTAGACACATTGCTCCAACGTGACATTTTAAGCACATGGGGGAAGTTTGCTTAGAGCCCTTTCTGCAAAGAAAACTTTCTAACAGGGGTTAAAATTAACTCCAACCATAGTCTTTTACTATACCTAACCACATGCATTGAGAGTGAAAAATTACAGTTTTTCACAAGATATGAACCCATGGAAATTTCTTTGTTGTAAGTCTTGTATTTGACCCATTCATCCATCACAACCTCCTTCCTGTGTAAACTTTGTCGCTCTTTTCTCCACCTGACTTCCTAAGAGAGATAAGAAAAACAACATTAGTAAGGCGTTAGGCAAAAAAGTCACTGTGGGAAAATGATGGCGAACCTATAGAGGTTACTATGTTTGATTTATATTGACAATTGCTACCATTATTGCAAGCCCTCTTGCAGGAAGTCCTGAAGGCAAACTTCTCCCAATAGTACATCTAAACACCAGTTTATGAAGTAAAATATAACAGTACCCGTTCATCCATCCATTCTAAAGTGCTGTACACAGTATTCGGGGAGTTTTAGAATATGCAGTGGGCATGTCACTGGTTTGTTTAGCAGCACACATTCATCCTCAGATTCACATTCCCAGGCAATTTAGTTTTAAATTCAACTAGCAAGCATGTCTAAATTAGGAAAGAAACAAAAAAAACATTTAACCTGATATTTTTAGATTGATGAGATTTAATCAAATAAACCATGTCAGCCACTGATCACTGCGCACTGAGGACACTTTGAAGCTTTTCCTTTACTGATAAAAATATACTTAATTCCACCAGTAAAAGTAGGTGACCAGCTGGATCCTGTCTGAGCACTGGCCATGTAATCTTTCTCTCTCTCTCTCTCTTATTCACTCTATTTCTCCAAGTCTCTGCGAATATAAATAAAGGCTGCTTTCCATGGACTTAATAAAAGATTATCTGGCCTTTCTCTCTCTCTCTCTCTCTCTCTCTCCTCTGTCTCCCATTCTCTACCTCCATCTATCTTTGCCTCCATCTAGCCTTCCCAGATAGAAATGTTTCCTCTACAAACAAGTCAGTCCATATAAATCCTTATTCTATTTATTTATTTATTTATTTTACCACATCCCAAACTCTTAAACGTAGTTTTTGACAGTTTGTCTCCACCCAGTGGACATTTTCTGTGAACTACATGCAAGAAAATTACAGAGACCAGTTGATTAGTTTCAATAACAAAAGTTTTATTAACAATGTAAAATGACCTATATCAGCTTTGACTACCTTCACTGTGCCCTAAACATTGATCACTATCATTAATAAGCAAGACTCATGCTGCCTGGCCTCTGTCCACCTCAGACAGAAGGAGACCCTCCCTGCTTATACCAGCCCACATCTAAACATCTCCATCTTTGAAAATAATTCAGAGAGCATTGCGTAAAGAGTATGTGTATATACAAGTCTAATGTCTCAATTTATAGATAGATATTGTGTGCAAAGAAGTTTCCTTTTTTAAGTATTGTATCATATATTCCATTTTGAAGCTGGAAAGTTTAAGTTGGATACAGGTACTTGGTTTATGGAAGACTAAATTAAGTACATTAAGAGGAAAAAACAGCAAGGAACAGAAAACAGAGACTGTAATACACAACAAACTTACTCTGCACAAACCTGTCATCTCAGTCTAGACATACGAAGGTGTAACTTTGTTTTTTGCAAGCGCCGTCCTCAAATTTGGATGGCGTCATAAGTTATCACATTATTTCTGACAAAAATGGACAATTATATTCCCTTTTTTAAAACATGAATCCTCGTTTCATTCACTCAGGTTTGTGGGAGTAATCGAACACTGACATTATTTCAAATGACCTCTCATTCTCTTTAACATTGGACAAGCAGATATCTGACTTCATTTACCAAAAAAGGGAAAATTTGTTGCAAAATATTTTAAAATATATGTTCATGACTTTTGTTTTCGGTACATTGCAGTTACAATTCTTCTTTGTATTACAAAATAAAATTATAAAATGGGCAGCCTTTAAAAAAAGAGAAAGAGACAATTTATTTGAAAATGGCAGTTATAGATTGGTGGGAGACACAAGTGGTGAAGGACAGTGGGTAATGGTGTCTTTGTTGCCGCCTCCTACCCACAAAGGCGGGGCCCTTAGCTGGTTACCAGGCAACAGAGCCCAAAGAACCTCCTCTTCCTCTGTCGGACCAGTGGGTAGGGAGTCAGGTTTAGCAAACTGCTGTCATCTGGGCACAAGAACACACACAGACCGCTGCCAAGTCAGACGTTACTCCTAGTTTCAGATCTGTGTTTTTTTTTTTTTCGCTTTATCCCATGACTATAAATATTATATATATACTTTTTGACTGTAAGAGTTTTGAAAAGTTTTACTACTCTATAGGGGTCTGTGTAGGGATGTGGATGTAACAAGATGAGGGGTGAAGAAAATGTTATTATCTTACCTTGGTTCTTCAATGGTAAAGGCATTGTCTCCCTGAGTTTACTGAGAAGGTTCTTCATCTCCCTCATATCCCTGCAACAACACAATTAAATGCTTTTATGTCATGTACCAATAGCAACAATCGTGGTATATTTTTACACAAATCAAACTTCATCAAACACTAACTTGCCCCAGTTGTGCAACATCAACCCAAAATACATCATAAAAAACAGTATACCCTAATTTACAGAACATGCCGCAGTGTTTTTTTCACCTCCTAATGTAATAAACAAAATAATAAATCACAGTACACTCTTTGACTACCAGATATATGAAGTATTTTTCAAGAAATTTGCAAACAGTGTATTAAATGGTGTAAGATCCCAAGTAAAAATTAGATGTTTTGCATTTTTTATATGTGATTCTATGGTTTTAAAAAAATCAAGTAAACAATCACATTACAATACATTTTTGTCTCCTCTACCAAGAACAGCGCTTGCATATACTGTATGGTTTGCAAATGATACAAATATTAATTATCAGAGGCACATAATTATTTTTTTATACAATGTCCGATTTAAAAAAAGAAATAAAATCTTAATTTTTATTATTTGTAAATACTATCATGCAACTACATCTTTATAAAAGACAAATATTTGACAAACTGAGCTGTAAATGATTAACTATGACATCATTAGTGAGGTTGAAAAGAGAAAACCTGAAGTGATGCAATTCAATAAGTGTTTCAAATGTCATATATGTGTGTTTTTAGGAGAACATTAGCTGCTGATAATGTAAATAAAAAATGAATGTTACTTCATTTTTGATCTATTCTATCCTGTGAAGTGAACAAATTTTTTTTTTTAAATTCCTGCGTACTTTGCATGATGTATCCTGACACATTTGCTTTGACCAATGAGGAACATGTACAATTATTCACACCGCAATAATGGACACAAACACACATACCGACTGACACAACACATTTTTTGTGTACCTACTTTTCTATGTTTTCTATGTCGGTGGCCACCAGCCAGCAGAGCTGAGGAAAGTCAGTGGGGGAGGAGGAGGTGTCCTCCAGGATGGGGATGTCTGAGCTCTCCTCTGTCTTATTGTCGACTCTGGTAGGGCCACAGGAATCTTTACCTGAAGCACACAGAGAGCAGTCTCAAACGTGTCACTGCATCATGCATTAAAACACGGGTGAACAAAACAGAGAAAAAAAAAGAGTTGAATCACAATGATCACATGATGATTGTAAACTTCATTTAACCTGTACACACTTCACTGATTAGGCTGCTGGTGGCATTATAGGAATGATGGTAAGGTTTTTGTGTTTGTGGTTTAAAGCTGCCAATAGATATTAAATCTGTGTATATGTATTTTTAAATCTGCTGTTGTTGTTACTGTCTTCTGTTTTCTTGGTTCTTTCGTTTAAATTAATGACATTTTAAAAAAGGGAAACAAAGCAAGCTGTATATATAAATATAAAAACTAGCAGACATGTATAAAGTCACACCTATACACACAAACGCTATGAGGCTTATTCGTGTATTTTATGTATTAACCTTTCCTGTGGAGCTGCAGGGAGCCCAGCAAGCAGACAGATTTAAGCATTTCAGTGATGTACATCTCCAGACAGCACTGCAGCTGGATGAAGAGCCTACAGATCTCAGGGTGGATCTCCCCGTCCTCTGGCCTGTAATGACAAAAAGTAGGGATAAAACAAAAGTTCATAGATATCCTATTCATGTCCCTGTGTACAGTTTATCAGTAGTTGACTAATGTTGGTAGAGGTTCCAAGAAAAGACTGTGTCCACTTTTCAGCCTATAGGTTCTACATTGAATAAAGTGCCATAAAAAAGGGCAAGACACTATCTGAATATGGGTAACTAAACAATAGTATATTAAATAGTAAAGTAAAAAAAAAAATCCTCAAATATTATTCCACTGCTTAACCAAGTGTTTGATGTTTGTAACAAATTGATGAGTTGATTTTGTCTTTACTAAAAAAATAATTGTGGCTAAAGTTACCAAGTTTTGAGTGCAGTATGTGTTGATTAGTTTGATATGTAGATAAAAAACACACTTGAGAGGTGTTGGTGGCTGAGTGGATAAAGCAGGTGCACCATGAACAAAGGCAATATCCTTGCCACAGCGGCCTTGGGTTCAACTCCCACTTGAGGCCCTTTGCTGCATGTCATCTCCTCTCTCTTCCCCTTTTACACTATCAATCTGTCATATCCAATAAAGGCTGAAATGCCAAAAAATGATCTTTAAAAAAAAATTAAATAAAGGACTAGATGACATCCAACTACGAAAAAAATGTTAATTTTCAGTCTGCACATCTTCTGTTGTCACATCATACACTGATACACTTATACATGCAATGTATCCATAGTTTGTAGAAAAATAAAATGTCAACATTTTTTTTCGGCGACGGGTCTGAATAGCAGCCAGTGTCAGAGAGAGTTAGAAACTCAAATACTTGTAAAAAGTTTAAAAAACTTCACCAAATGTAAACCATCGGTTCAGAGATAAGCTGTGGTATTTGCATTAATAGGAGCTATCTGTTTTTTACACTTGTTTCTACTGCTTTAAATATCAATAGCAAACAAGGTTAAAAAAACATCAAAAAAAAAAGAATTTGCTTGATTTTGTTACTATGTGCTTATATTTTTAGTTTGTTTAGCTGCTGCAGAATATATAAATAAAATGTAGTGGAGACGTTCAAACAGAAAAACCCCATCTGAGTATGTTTTTATTTACTCAGAGCTGATCACTAGCTTTTATGAGACACTGCAGTAGCTTCACAACCATATAAAGCTGGTGTTCAAGGGGAAACTACAGCAGGTGATATTCAGTGGGTGTGATATCACAGGGGAAAGTGACAGCGATGAAAGGCGTGAAACTTGCACCTGGTACAAATACATCTCACACAAATCATGCTGTTGCATTCCCCTCTTCCAACTGCGAGCTTCTCCTTCCCATCCTTGTTTTGTCACAGTGCTGCCTTCTACAGTATTGTTGCTAAAGCACAGCTGTCATCAATGCTATCCTGCTTATCAGCTTTTCTCTAGCACGTCGGAGAGGCCCTGCATCACTCAAACCGTTCAGACACACTGGCTTTATTTGATTAAAGGGGAATGATCTGTGCTGTCTAATTCAAGCTCTGTCTCTCGTAGTGGAGACAGACATTGAAATGGCCTGGAGAGCTTTTAGAGAAGGAGGTTTAGAGTATGTGCCGGTGATGATTATGATGTTGATGCTGCTATCAGTCGGAACTTCTCTCTTGAGTTCTCTCTAAAGCACTGTCTCTATTTCTATAGCAGCAGCAGGAAATTCAGGCATAGAATTATAATGGATAGTACTTTTTGTCTTGGAGGTAAAACTGTGTCTGTATAATTATGAGCTGTACATTGGAAAAAACAATAGCAAGGAGCAGAAAGGTCCTGCGCTGTAAACTGCTCTGTTTCTCCAAAGATTTAAACAAGATGTTATAAAAAGCAACTAAGATGACCCTGTTCAATTGATGTTCTATGATTCATGCCTTCACACAACAGGAAACATGCAAGAGATACGCTTACCGGCTAACCATATGAATGTGTCACGCACATGTGGTTTAAAGCAGCCATACATTAAATGGAAAGATTTTGTCATGCATGTAACAGACTGTGAAGGATATGCATTCTTAAATCACTGTAAGATACAGCCAGTGGATTAATTATTGAAAAAGGAAATGGGTTCCAGAGCAGAGTGCAGGCTAACACATTTTAAACTTGTCCTTATGAAAAATATGGCTGGCTAATATTTAATAGGAGAGCATTCAGTGATTTCACAGGTCTCAAACAAATGCCTGTTATAAGCAGGGACGTCACATCAAACTCTGGGACCTATGCAGAAGCATTCCCTGTGGGCCCCCTGCCCTCTCTCTTTTTTTTCAGTTTGCTTTCTTTCCCTTTTCCTTTCTTATTTTTCTTTTCTTTTCTTTTAGGAAGATTTCTTTTTGGGGGAAGAACATGACAGTGTATGTCAGTGCCCCAGCAACATAAGCAGTCACCCACTTCACACTAGCTGTGTTAGAGATGAATCCTCATGCAGGGGCGGATCAAAGCATTTCCCGCCTTTAATGGATGAGAGGGGCCTCAGAAAGCTTCCTTTATGTTTCTTTTTAAAGAAAGTTTACTCTTCAACCAATTTATTTGGCAAATTTAAATTTGATTATGGCACATATTACTTAAAAAAAAAAAGTATAAACAAATCCAAACATTTTAAGGCTTTCCAAATGTGTTTAGGGCCCCCCCTCTCACTCCCACTCCCACTCCCACACCCCTGGTTATAAGGAGCAAAATGAGCTACTATATAGAGAGTAAACCTGATGCTGTTATTGTTCCAGTAGTGCCTTGGCTTCGGCAAACAGCTAGCACTGCAACACGTCCTCCAAATCTATCACACGACTGGCTTCAGTCTGTCCGATTGTTATTTAAGTAAGTTTGAGGGTGCCAAGTGAGCTGGCATCTTAGCCTCACCGAGGACCTTCAAATCCCAAGCCTCACTTTGCCCTTCTTCCACTGGCATCAATGTGGAATAGATGTTATGCTCAGTAGAGAGTGCAGGCCAAGGCTTCTGTCATAGCTGTTCTCCCCTATCTTAAACTACAATATTTAGCATACACAGACAACTTGTATTATTATTTAGCATGAAGACATTCAGTCTAAAAACTGTCCTATCGCTTTGCATTAACTGTATTATTATTGTATCACTTGTGCTGAAAGAACAGGCCAAGGACTCACAGTAACTCTGCACTCTAGAAAACAATCACATCCACTGTTGAGAAGCACGCTAGTATCTAAATGTTCACTCACACACAGACACATAGGATGCAAAAGTCATTGGCTGTCATTATTAGTCATTATTGATACTATTATCTCAGATATTCATCCTGGGAAGCATTCCACTTCATGCATTAACGTTTTAGGGCCCGGCTAATGGGAAGTGGTCAGTTACAGTATGTTGTTGTGATTGCTTCCTGGTAAAGCTGTCCCACCAGCAATTAGAGACATCATGTTTTTTTTTTTTAAGCTGATCTCATGTTCTGTTTTCCCCTAAACTCTTCCCCCACATGAGACTCACTAGTTTCACACTAGTGGGGCAGACACTTGGATTATTTCTTTGAAGTGTTAAAGGAGCAGACTTAAGTATACATGTAGCTAAATCGGGGGTGCTTATGCAAATTAGAGAGATAAAATTACCCACTTTACAACTTTAGGCGCAGCAGTGTTGCAGAGCGCCCCATTGGGTTGCACTTCTAGAACCTCTTTTTGGGAAGTACTAATGTTCAGCACCATGGACAGCGTCTGTTGCCAACTTACCCCGATATCAAGGAGAGACTGTGGTGCGCCGCTCTCGCCATCTCGCAGCCTTTAGTTCGGGTCTTAAGCATTTCGGCCCGTAAAGAAGGACAATCCACAGTGATTTCGCCAATGGAGATGACCAGTTCACGGTACAGAGCCACAAGCGTGTTGAATTCTTGCACGATCTGTGTCGCAATGAGAAGATAAAATCACATTAACAAAATAAGTCCCTCAATTCACACATTATCAAAACAAATATAAAACTTTTGCTTGAATGTGACTTTCTGATCTCGCCATTGCCATATAATCGCCTTTATTCTGGGCCTGCATACTTATCAACATGAAAACGTGTCAAAAAGGAAATGCTGAGCGGCACTAGATCCAGCCTCACTATTCTTATTCTCCACACTGGGGACAAATAACGTGCCCGTGCAGGTGCATTGTGCCATGCTTCAACAGAAGTCAGAAACTGCAATCTTGCACATCTTGTCACAAAGCCCATTTATATCTGAAAGAAATGTGGGATTAAGCAAAAAAAAAAAAAAAAAAGAAAAAAAAAGGTAATTATTGCCATTAAATATTCCGCAAAGTCAGAGTGCATGATGAATTGCTTGGTTTTTGTTATGCTATTATGCTAAGTTTGGTTGTTTGCACCACCTCAGATCTTGAGAGACAAACATTTCGTTCATTTTGTGCAACTCCTGCATCCTGCTGCACTCCTGTGTAAGAACAGCGAGGCTCCATGACGTTCACTGATGTATGAAGCAGGCTATACATATGATCATTCCTGCCAGCATCTGTCAAAACATGGGACCTCTGAGGCATGAACACCTCCGTGGATAATCTTGTAATTCGGGCAGTTTTTAAAAAAAATCAACCCAACTCACCAGCAGCTTTCTCTCTGCACTCCAAATGCAAATCACACAGTCAATCTGCACGCTGAGATGATCTGTTTGGCTTCACTGCCGACAAAGCAATGCAAATGCATATAGCTATTTTTAGGCTCCCAGACCGGGTTATAGTCTCTCTCTTTTGTGCAGCTATTAACAGCTGTAGCCTGTGTATCCTGCATGCACGGGATAGTCAATCGTCCTAGAACAAAGAAAGCTTGGGGATAATAGCACAGCACTCCTTATACCATGCAGGCATTGACGTGTCGCAAACCTACCATTCTGCAGTCGGCCACGGCGCGCTGGGCTCTGCGGGTACTTTCGGTGCTCTCCCTCCTCTGTGAGTCTCGGTAAGGAGGCTTGCCGATCTGGAAGATGTTCCCGGCGGATCTGGGGCGGTTTTTGCGCCCATTCGATGCAGAACTCATGCATACACATCCACTAATAAAACAGCCCTAATACAGAACGGTTTGGTCTTATTTCCACCACCAAACTCCACCACTTTCTCTCTTCCTGTCTCACCACCCTGCACCTTACTGTTTACCTTATTCTCTCCCCCGTTTACGCTCAATTCACCTTCGCCAACTACTGGCTGGGTTGAAGCTCGAATATTGTTATTGCTCTGTCTATCTCTCACGTTCCTCCCCTCTAGTGTAAGAGACGGAGCAAATATTATCCCAGACGAGCCTCAGAGCGCAGGAAAAGTACCGGATGAGCGCCTGCGACTCCTCTCTGCATTGCCTTGACTGCGACGGGGCGCAAGTCACCTTCACTCCAGCAGCACACGGTGCACAGTGAAGACTTCACACTCAACCCGGAGTCCAGCTAGCTGAGGTGTCTTCTCTGACGCACCGATGTCGGAAAGAGACGATCGCATTCACGGATATTCTCCAAATGCAACCATTTTTTATGATTGCGCGTTTCCATTAAGCACCAATAAGACGGGCGATAACGATCTTTCCTCAGCTGCACAACCTCCTTATTGAGACGAAATAACGCTGCCAACGTCCCCGCTGCCAATTTAACAGCGCACAGGCGACACTTACAGCCTCTGTGCCGGAGAAAATCTGAACGCAAAAAAAAACTTAATTCCTGATATAGCGGTCTCAGTTCGGCTCCCAGTGTTTGTTTCTTCGAGTGTTTCCAGCTGGACGGGCGGGCCTATCTCTAACCTTGGAGAGGCAGTAGAAGACAAGCAGTTGCTACAGGCCTGACGTGGCTCTGTTGATGGCAACACTGCGCACCCAAAGGACGGGAATACTAATAGGGCCCATCAAGTCAGACCCCCGCCCTGAGCTGTAGGCTATGAGCTTCTAAACGTGTGAAGTCCAGGCTGATGGCCTCAACACAATAAAGAAGTAGAATAAAATGAATTCAATATTCCCGTGAATAAATAATGTGGGTCAATTTAAACTTTAGTATGGTAATAGCACAGTTTAGATCCAGATCTACAATAGGCAGATTTTCAAAGAATTGAGCAGTGTCATTGTATTGGAACTAAAAAATTAGTTTTTATGTTTGTTTGTTTGTTTATTTTAATCTCTACCACATTTGTATGCTTTTCCAACACAGTGTGGTGCAGTGTTACTTTATTAGAATTAATGTAAGTTGCTCATCTTCAGCCCTGTAAATATTGGCATTGCACATTTCTGTAAACCACAAGTATGTTACATTTGCACACCTGCCAGGCTGCAGACCACTGTTCAATACAGTTGTTTGCTGGTGATCCCTCGCAGTGTATTTTTTTTCCCTCCTAATGTGGATGTTTTTTTAGGGATCTGCTGCTTTGCGTTCTGCAGCTTTTTAACCCCCAAGCATTGATGTCTTTTAGGGACCCATGGGTTTTTAACCCCTGAACGTGGGTGTGTTTTAGGCACCCATCACAATGTTTCCAATAAATTTTTATCTCTTAAATATGAATGGTTTCTAGGAAACCGTCACTGTGTTTCCAGCAGATTTTTAGTCCCCAAACATAGGCATTATTTAGGGAACTGTCGCTGTGTTTCCAGTAACTTTTTAGTCCCCAAACATGGGTGTTTTTAAGGGACCCATCACAATGTTTCCAATGGCTTTTTATTTTCTAAATAGAGATGATTTTTAGGGACCTGTCACTAGGTTTCCAATGGCTTTTTATTCCCTACATGTGGATGTTTTTAGGGACCCATCGCTGTGTTTCCAGCAGCTTTTTAGCTCCTAAGTGTGTGGTTTTTGCAGACCCATTGCTGGGTTTCCTGTGGCTTTTGAGCCTCGAAATGTGATTGTTTTTAGGGACCCATTGCTATTTTTCAAGCGGAAATAGTGCCACAAAAAACACAGTTGTTTTTTACTGAGACATAACTGCTCTTCCTGCCTGGACTGTGCCCCAAACAGCTGGACAGTTTAAGCATAAACATGTTTTCCTAATAATAATGCAGTGTCTTGAGTATCTACTAGTGCAACTGTAACATATCTGTGTTTTGTAGAAGAAAAAAGTGTTTTATTGTGATTTTTTTAAACAGACCTGGCAGCAGCGAGACGCATCAAATTCTTCCGTTGCTTGGTAGTTTAAATATTTATTTTTGTTCTTACTATGGGTAATCTTATTTTCACCCATATAGGTAGGTGAAAATAGGTATTATGTAAACTGGAAGTACTTCTTTCATGCCCAAACGGAGCATAGTGGCATCAAAGAAAAAAAATACATACAGTATGTCTGAACATATCAGTGTATAATTTATCAATATGTGTACCAGTCTGTTGTCTATGGTTACACCACAAAAACTACACTCCTTCAGCATTCCTATCTTTTCTTTGCTACTATTAATGTGCCTAAAAAATTTGCTGGCAGCTTTCAGCGGTGACTATATACCCTTTCCTGCTTTTCATGACCACAAAAAAGGAAAATATGTGGTAGATATTGTGAATAAATTAGGAGTCCAAATCATTGTATGGTAAGTGCTCTTTCTAAACCTGCATTACTATTTAATTGAGAATGCAGAAGACTTTCAAAATCCATCTATGTAAGTGACACACAACCACAGACGCACAAAGCTACACTCACACAAACACAAAGGGCCACACATACAGAGCTAGGTGACAGAGGAAATTTACAGTGTACATTTTATGTCTGTTTGAATGTAAAAAGAAAAATTCTACTCTTATCATGTGTTTGACTTCGATCTCTCAGAGGAGATGGCACATTAACCCTAATCCTGGTCTCTTAGCAATGACAAGCCAGTTCATTCACCTTAAATGGCCCTTATTCCACACATTTTAATACATAAACACAATAGCTAGGTAATTTCAAGTGCTAATGGCCTCCTGAGTTGCCACCTGAAAGTCTTTCTCTGTGGCTTCCCCAAACTTTCCTGCTGGGGCCTTGCACCTCTCATCAAGGAAACTACACAATATTACAGAGTCCAGTCTATCCAGGATTGTGCTTTCCATAGGGTAAGCCCAAAATATATCAATTTGGAGTGCTTTACCTCATGTAATAGCTAACAAAACTAACCAAAGAGGTGACAATTTATGCCCCTTGGTCCAGTTTTTGATGCCAGAGGTCATTCCACCATGATCCCGAAACTGCCAATGCACCAGATCACTTAATTATTATTTCAAAGTTACACCAAACTGAGTGAACATAGCAATATCACATGCTTCATGGTGGTGGAGAAAAAAAGTCTTAATTGTGGTTTAGTTATCATTATTATTATTGAACTATGATTTATATTTAGCTTGTATTATGTGGGTGTGAAAACTTGTGGTAGTACTTCAATGTTATGTTCTGGGGTTTGGGCAAAGCATAAACAAGCACTATGGTCTTCAAAATCACCACTTCATTTCCAGAGGAGCTGCATATTCTTGTGTTTCCCTGTGACTAAATATAATGCAATTTGCTTCCGCTGCCCATCAGAACTTTCTAAATTAGATTTAAGTTAATTTTTAAATGAGTTTAGAGATATAAAGCTGTTTGTCCCATTATAAAGTGTTTTATCATGACTGCGCATTTCAAAATTAGGAAATCTTTTGGGAGGGTAAGCGTGCAATTGGAGAATAGTAAATTAGAGTTTTCCACTGAAGTTTGTTCTTTATAAAATTTGTCGTACGTAATTTTTCAGTCAAAGTAATCAACTAGGAGTGATCAAACTGGGTGTGCTGCAAATTGAAATTTTAAGCATGAATAGACTGTATATAATTATGTTGGAAGAAAAACACTACATTATACTACACTATAAGATGTTACACATGTATTAACTCCTATCTGTACAGGAGCAAGACATGTTGTGTAACCCACATTACATGTGCAACATGAAGAGACAGAGAACACTGGATGCCCAAACATGCCCCGTACACCATTTTCGAATTTCAATAATTTATTAATGAGAGACAATATGCTGGCACACTGTTGTTTCGTTCCACTGGGCCATCCCACCCGCTCATAATTCACTCATTGTCTCATCATTAATCCCTACAGCTCAGTTTTTCCATATATATATATATGTGTGTGTGTGTGTGTGTGTGTATGTGCGTGTGTGTTTATATGTACTTGCCTGCCCTCTGCTTCATCTTTAATTCCTTACTTTAGCCTCATCCTTTAGTATCTTCAACCCTTCCTTTCTCTGTGTTGCACCATCACTGTTGCCAGGACTGTCAAAATGAAGGGAAGAAAAGGTAGCAAAGGAAGCAGAATATGAAGAAGCCTATAACCCAGTTGACTGAGTAGATGTAGATGATGACCATGTCCATGTCAAAGTGCCAGCCACGAGAGTCATCCTCAAAATCCAGAGCATCCAGACGGTAGCCTCCTCCATGGGGGAACTGGCGTCTAGCTATGGGACTGGACTGCCTCTGGAAGCCTGGTTTGGGCGACAAATGAAGAATCTTACCGGGTGATTTCCATTAGACTGACAATTCACTCAAAATCAGTTATATTTGGTAAAATATTTCTTGAGAACTTTTCCCCTTAATTGGATTCATGTCAGTAACAGTGGATTCTAATGTTTACAAACTTACAGAGTAAAAAAAGTATCAAAATATTGAATACATAGCTACTACTGAGGACACATTTTCTCTGTAATATTTTCTGGTAATAAATCAGGGGTTAAATACCAACAAGAAATGTTTACAATTTATAATTACTAACAAATTGTGTTTTTCACTGGGCAAGCTACCCTAAAATCATAATCACAAACTGTAGTGCTATTTATAAATTCACATTGTTTTGGTATGAGTTGTAGAGTTGAAGATATTTGCTATAGAGATGTCTGCCTTCTCTTGAATATAATGGAACTTTATGGTGGCAAAAAAATACATCAGAAAAACTCAACAGCAATGTCTCTTTCCAGAAATCATGATCTACTCTCGAAACTTCTTTATTTCCACCAAACAACACTGGCCAACCATACCGCCGCAAAGAAGAAAGCGTGCATCTATGCATGAATGAGAGGCTTGAGCGTGTGGCAGCATGAGATGTAAACAATAACTTTGTCCTCCTCGGCTGTGCTATAATGTTAGCTAGTTCAGTGGCGCTATGTGAGCTAATAGTGGTTGAGTTTTTAAATTTTTTTTCTTCTTTTTTTTACTTGAGCACCACAGTCCGAGTGCCATCTACATCCATGATATTCAACAGAAGGCAGACATCTCTACGGCTGATATCTCCAACACTCATCTCACACCAAAACAAAGCTGATAAATAGCTCTACAGGTCAGAGAAAAATATATATTTTTGATTTGGGGGTTAACTGTATCTTTAATTCCCTTTGATTTTTTACTGTCCTAAATGTTGACTGTTTTTAAACATAAATGAAATAAAGTAAACAGGATTCAGTCTTCTCCATCAGAATTACACAGTATAGAGGTGTTTGTGAAACAATATTTAGACTATAACATCAAAAAACAGCATTTACAAAAAATATTATCATTGAAAAATACTTTAGATTGTTGGTTGGTGGTTAGTCAAACATTTCTTAGGAGGTTAGTATTCTGCTGGGACTCCTAACCTAAATATTCTGGAAAATGCTGAGCAAAATGTGTCAATCAACTCCTGCAGCATTATCAGCTTCTCCCCTGCACATCCATATGCTCAGTTATATTCCATAAACTATTGTTTTTCCCCAAATATGCCATCCATGTTGCATTACTGCTTTAATTGAAGCCAGGGGCACATATTCTGTTGAATGTGACTGTTGCCATAAGGATAGAGTGTTTAATACTCAAAGAGAGATTTATATTGCTTTAATTAGTGGTAAAATATCAATAGTTATAAATGGGTTGGAAACAATTTTAGGTAATGGTACAAGACTGCTTCCCCTCAAGATATTCTCCATGAATTTTGTGTTTAATAAGAAATTGCATTTGTGTGTGGGAAAGGCAGCCACTTAAATTTGTATTCTGTAAGCCATAAGATTAAAACATTGTGTTTATTATGTCATTGAAGCCTCGAGGTGCTTGTAGGATAGAGACGTAGCCAGTTTATTTCTGGTACTCTGTCACAAGTCTTGTTAAAACTTTCAAGGAGAAAACCAGTGACGTTGAAAATGTGTCCTTCTTTTACTGTTATTTTGCCAAATCTAACAATTCATGAGAGAATAGGGGGAATTTAAAACTTGCCTCCAAATATACGGAAGAGTTTTCGACAGCTTGGGAGAGGCCACTTTGCACAACTTGCTTTCTGGAAGTTCTGTTTCCGAGAAAGGTATTCCTTTGGGAAGAATGTCCTTGCTGTTTGGTTTAGCTCTGTAAGAAAGACAAGGGGGTAAAAATATCGTAAAAAGTGAACATCTTACTCTATTTCTTGATAACATGGATAGATTATTTTTGATTTATTCAATATATTCAAAAAAAGCAGCAGATGAAGCATCACCAGACTCCCTCATTTTCTCTTTGTTCTGTTTCTGTGTGACCTTGGCTTTGGTAATCAGCACAAGAATCTAATCTACAATGCTTGTCACCTAATCACTCACAAGAGCCCTCAGTGTGTCTGCAGTCCTCATAACCACGGCCACTCTGCCTTTTTATGGCCGCGGCAGTGTCCCTGCCGCTCACTTTATCCCACATACATCCAGAAGTAGGCCAAAGTGAATCACAGAACTTCATTACTTATTAATAGATTTGTCCAAATCTGAATACCTCCCATGTAATCAACATGCACTGATCACAAGCTTACATAAGATAAGTATGTCACCACACAGCTTATTTACAAAAATATTATTATTACAAAGAATGACGTAACATTTTTGTTACATATAAAATTATATCGCAATGTCTTTTCCACCCATAAGGAATACTACTTGTTATTTCCGTCAGAAAGCACTAAATAAAAGTGTTCAGATTGTGTTTGATTTTGTCTTCTCGGTCTGGGTGACTCATCTGGTCAGAGCTGAACTAAAGGTCTACTCTGCTCCCTATGGGACATTTGCAGCTGGGCCCCCTGAACAATCTGCAGTTTAGATGTCATCTGTACAACAGATGTAAGAATACACATAGCTGCAAATATACATGTATGCATCTGGGCTGCTCATGGGTTATTTTAGTCGAAACAACACATTTTACTGTCATATTTAAAGCTGTTTTTTTTTATCCATCTCACATTATTCAATCTAGAATGCTAAATAGAGTCACAAGTAGAGGCGGTAAGTATTTCAAATCATGTGAATTGTACAGCAAGTGCTTTCAGCCCATTAGCTCACCCTTCTGAAAGAAGACGTGCGTGATGATTGTTCTGCAGAGGGGGCAGGGAGTGTTGGTGGGGCTGTTCTTAGCCAGCGTCCTCAGACAGGGTTCACAGAAGATGTGGTTGCAGGGGTGACACATGTAAGGGCTGAAGTACACATCCAAACACACGGCACAGATGTAACCTTCTCTGTCACCGCCGCTCACGTCCTCATCGTCCTCGCTACTGCTGCTCGATGGGTTCCCTGTTGAGCTCTTGGTGAGGCGGAAAGACAGAAGGGAGAGAAGAGAGACAGATGATGTTGAAAGATGTTCTTGTAAACCTCCTACTCATGCAGATAAACATCTATGTGTATAAACATGGTAGGGATGCTCCTTGTGGAGTATTTCCCTCACATTAAAATGCAGGTTTGACCCTTTAAAACCTGAAGTGATATCACTTTCCTTGTGCTGCTTTCAGATGCCCTTCACAAGTATTTAAACCATTGAATGTTGAGAAAATTCATGTGATTTCTGTAAAAAAACACATGAGGAAAAAGCAAAGAGCAACTATGTAAGAACTGTTCAACATACTGCAAGACATTTTTGTTTTTTTACAATTATTTTTAAAAAGCCAGGAAAAATGTCTAGTGGGAAAAAAGTAAAAACCCAGGGAAATACTATATTTATTATTATCATAATTGCATTTTTAAAATAAACATTTTCAAATTTTCAGGCCATTTTTTGTACTTTTACTATTTCATGGTAATTTCTGGGTAAGTTCCTCTTTTATTGCTCATTGCCTTTCTCCTATGTTTTTGAAGAACTTTTTCCTTTGTTGTATTTTTTTAATCCAGTATTGTTAACATTCGTGCCCAACAAATGCATGTATTTAAGCAAACTTGGACTAGGAATGCATGACATTTTAGTGTATATTATGCCAATATGCAATTTAAATGTGTACATCCTAATAATCACTGGTGTCATCTCACAATATGAACTAGTCAACTAATTGTGCAAATCTTTAATAATGCAAATGTGTACTTGCACATCTGCAAGGCTTTGTATATGTTGTTTTTTGTGTTTTGGATTAGATTCACATCTGATTAGCACCAAATTAGACATTTCTGATAAAAATGAAAAGGAGCAGATACTTCTATGAGTGTCTCTTCTCAACACTAAAATCAAAATCACATTTCTGCAGGATCACGTCTACATGGAATAAACTTCTCAGACAGACAGATTAAGCATCAAATAGAAGAATAAAGCAGAACAATGCAGAAATCTGACCCATACATATGAGGTCTTGAGCATATATTATCAAGATGTCATCGCACTGGCTGGCCATAAATATAAAATGTCCTATTTTGCGGCCCTCTTGGGATTATGTTTTAAACACTCTCCACATTAATACACCCTATCTGATGAGTGTAAATGTCTTTGACACCCAACAGCATTTTGATATGTGTGAGGACATGAGGGAGTCAGGTGTGAGCTAAGCAGACTGAGACGTCTTCCTATCTACATTTTCTCACTTCTTACTGTAAAGCATAAACATCGCTTGTTAGAGATATTTGACCCTGATGCTTGCCCTAATTCAAGCTCCATTCAGTTGATAGAAAACAGAAAGGTGTTGAATCTCTTTATCTAGAGTTTTTTTTTCTCCATAAGGCAGTGTGACCTGCACAATTCTGTACGATAAAACAGTTTGTTTACGCTGCAGATGGTTTTTCCTCTGTTTACCTTTTTAATCTAGTTTGTATCTTTTTATTTCATGCAGCACAATACATCTGCCACCCCCACTGCTCTAATCCCTCTCATCTCCTCAGCAGTCAACTTGCCCTCCCTCTCAAGTGTCTTTGCACCTAAATCCACACTCAGCTTTTCCAAATTTCAACTAAAACTCATATGACAGAGAGTACCTAAACTGGTTTTGAGAACAGTGTATGGGGCCCCTCAAGCCCTATATCTTCTTTTGTATCTTCCTGTATCTGGCAGACCCAGAGGATTTGTGTCTTGAAAAAAGACTCTGGGGGGGTGGGGATGCTTCCAAAGTAATTACCACTCTGTCACCCAGGGGGAGCTCCAGGGACCTCTACGGCGCGCCAGACCTGCATCCCAAGGTGTGTCATTAACACAGAGGAGTGAACACAGAGCGCACAGATCCCAAGTAATCATGGGCACTGAGGCTCTCTCATGGCTACATGCACTGTAACATGTCACCTTTGTCTTGGTTACACTGTACATAAATAAATAAACATCATTCTTTATCAAAATGCAGTCAAAATAAATCCAGATCTTTGCTTGGACATGAAGAAAGCCTCTTTTTTTACAACCATATGGCGTAATTTGACTCATAGAGCTATTGCACTTGGAACAAATGCAATTTGTGTACACAACGGCAGATAATGTTTCTGTAGAACTTCAAGAAACAACTAAAACCACATTTCAGCCTTTGTGCAGCGGCTGGATACAGTAACAGAACAATCCAGCACTAATTGCCTCTCCATCACACAGGATGAGACCACTTCCTTTGGGAAACTGGATGACATTAATACCCGCTCTGACCTTTGGCCTAATGTATAATGTATGCAAAAAGCACAGCAGGATATTGACTTGTAGATTCCATAAACAAGGGAGTTAAGTAGACAGTTAAATTACAGGAAGTCCACCAAGGGGGAAATAAAAAACGCATCAAACTTGGAAACATAAATACTTAATACCTATCTGAAATATAAAACAGGCTTTGTGATCAAATGGTTTGGAAAGTAGAGAAAAAATATTGTCGAGAAGTATCCCCAAGTCCCAGGTGCTATGGCTTAAATCAGATACACTGTGCTTGCAGTGAGCAGTTCCTGAGGTGAGAATGAGTGTAACTGTGCAAGTGTAAAGTTGAATAAAGCTGAGAAAAGAGCATGCATACTCAATAAGCCTTGATAATGACTAATGATCAATTAAGTTTATTCAATTTCCTCTAAATAAAAAAAAAAGTTTAAAGGGACACCTTCACAAACATGCTTACTCACTTTTACTCAGAATTAGACAAGAAGATCAATCCCACTCAAGTGTGGAGCTTAGCTTTGCATAAAGACTGGAAGCAAAAGGCTGGCTTTCTTTGAAGTTCAAATATATGGCTACCAGCACGACTAAAGTTTACAAGTTAGGCTGAATGTGCTGTTGCTCTCCTCCACACAGCACAGAAAAAAAAGGAAAAAGACTTGGCCAAAAAAATGTAAGTTCTGAAAATACAAATAAGAAGACCGCTGTTGATTCAACCTTCCATCTTAACTCAGCACTGCTCTGTTTTCTCCCACAAAGTGACGCAGTGTCTGAGAAACTCCATATGTCAGAAGCACTTTTCATATCATTTCATTATTATTTCAGAGCATAAGTCATCATGAAAAAATAATTCACAATTTTAAATTTGTCTCATATTTAAGATGAAATCAAAAAATAATCCTTGACAATGTACTATAATCTAATGACACTGTATTTTAAAATGTCATTTGCTCCAATTATAGTTATTTAGTTGTTGTGATCTGATTACATAATCCTGATCACATGTAATCTATAACTACTCAACCTTGCTTGTAAAAACACAGCAAAACACAACACACAAACAAAAAAAGAAATGAGATACTTTGCTTTTGCTGCAATGCTATTTTAGTATGTTGATAATACTATATGAAAATGTTAAACTTTGGACAGAGCCATATTAGCTGTTATCCCCTGCTTTTAGTCTTTAAATCAAACTGAGCGAATAATCATCTTGGCTAGATGATTAACTTAGATTTGCGAAACTCTTGTAAGATGCTTCAAAATATTTTTGTCTCACGATTTTATGGCATGAGAATGCCAAGGTTGAGTTGTGGTTAAATTTGGCACAAAAAGCACTTGGTTAGGGTTAGGAAAAGCTAGTGGTTTGGGTTAAAATAATCACTTGAAACAACATAGCACATAAAATCTTCCTCATGGCTGCACATGCCATTTGTTCTCTCCCTCAGAAATAATCCTTCACATAATAATGTACACAAATAAATCTGCTACAGCCAGATAGCATGTGCATTATGCATCAACACCATGCTTAACATGGACACAGCAACTCCAATGTAAAGAAGAGAGGGATAGCTCAGCTCATAACAAAATAATCAGCAGGGGGCACTGAATTAGGAAATACATCTTGTCTTTCAAAGCAAATAATTCTATTCAGCAGTCAGAATCATTTCAATCCACCAACGTGACTGCAGATCTGCAGCAGCCAATCAAAACAGAATCTGCTCTTTTGTCTGGTTGTTTTTGAAGGGCTCTCCATCCAAGCCTCATCATGCAACTAATTCAGATGTAACCCCACTTTAAACCGCACAGACAATGGCTATTGAGATGAGCTGGGTGCTGATAGGGCTGTCGAGAGTCAGACTCTAGATGAAATGAACACACACATATACAGACACACAAATATACATGTAGCAACACACATAAAGTACTATCAATAAACACAGTGAAAGTGGACTCAACAGGCAATATTTAACTCTCAGTTTTGTGCATATTGCATTGCATCACACAAACAAATACAAAACTTGTACTTGCCTTTCATCCTAAAATGTAAATGGACCTTTAAGTGCATTAGTTAGGTAATTTGGGACTGAAGTGCTCTGAGACTGGAGCAACTTAAGAGTATCCTAACGTTTCTCAAGTATCCTGCAAATGCAAATGGATAAAGACTGCGGACGAAGACAGCAATGTTCGGTTTGGTAAAGACTAATAATGTGTGTCATTCAGCAGTAGATAATTGCCCCTGCTTCTCAGTGGCCACATTAAAAAATCACATTCCTTTAATAGTTAATAAATGATTTGCATTGTATTAGCATAGCATTAATTGGGAGAGAGAAATGAATAATTCAGTGATTTAATCACAGTTCTGTGGTTCTATTAAAGCACAAAAATATACAAGGTGCTTGCTTGATCATAATTCACTGGCAAACTGTTAAGCAAAAGAACACTGACATGAGTGTCATATCGAAGTCTCAGTTAATTGTGTCATTCACCTGTCTGCTCTCCAGCAGTTGACTTTGTCTCCACCTCTCCCTCCTCCTCTGCCTCCTCTTCAGGCATTTAATCCTGTTCTTCTCTCTTTTACTCATCCTCCTCTCTCCAAAAGGAACACAAGGTGGCACCACTGACGAGGTCACGGTTTGACCCATCACCTCTGTCACACCACTGCCTCCTTCCTCGCCATCTTCCACGTCCTCCCCCTCCTCTTCCTCTTCTTCCTCTCCTAGCTCTGAGCTGGTGAGAGATGAGATGTTCGTCTGTTGGCTTTGGGAAGATCGTGCAGTTGCTGCTCCAGTTCTCACCTCCGCCCAGAATGGATCTGTCTCTCTGGATAAACTTAAAGGGTAGAGTTGCGAATCTCCTGCAGCTGCCCTGGATGAAAGTGTCTCAGGGGTCAAAGGTGTGGACTGGGTTTGGATGCGAGGATGAGTTAGTGCAGAAGACCTCATTCCTGGCCGCTGGGATTGGGGGGTTAAATTGGTGGTGCTGGTCCGGGTGCAGCCAGCACTGGGAGGTTTAGGACCTGTGTATCCTCTCTGCAAGTTGTTTGACCCTTCTCCAACTTCCGAGTTGCTGTTTAAGTGGATGTCGGAGTTACTGCTTGACAAACTGTCAGTGCTTCCTCTTCCCTGGGCTTCATCTTCATGTGTTTCTGTTTTTTCAGTTTTTCTCTGCCTTTGTTTTCCTCTTTCCTTGCCTCCTTCAACATTACATCTCTCTTCATCCCTCTCTTGGTTCTCCTCTCTCCATCTTCCTCTGTTGTCCTTGCTGCAGGTCTTTCTGTGTGCTTTCCTCCCCGGCAGCACAGGTCTCACCAGCTGCTCCACACTGCTCGATCTTCCCTCTCCGGCTGGATCTGCAGTCCTCAGCCCAGGTTTCACTGCTTTTAAGCGCGGGATATAAGTCTCATTGTTGCTGTTTTCTTCACCGGCATCCTCACTTCCACAACCTTCAAATCTTCTTGAGCCATTTACACCAGAGGCCCCTGCACGGAAGCTCATGACGGCACTTTTGAGCCCCTCAGTCACCAACAGAGCACATCTGATGCAACTTCAACCAGCTAGCCTGGTCTTTCCCCTGTCATCTTTTCCCAAGTCTTCTCTCTGCCTCCCACTCCTTCTGGATGTACAGGTTCAAGCTCTTTTTCTAAGAGCTAGAGCGACTGTTCCAGCGTAGAGGAGGTGAGGAGTGCAGCCCTCTGGCCTGGCCTATCCTGTCCCTGTTTGCCCCCCTGGGACATTCCACACTGTTAACAAAGACAAAGTCCCCCTAGTGAGCCCCTTTACAATAGGTGCACTGTTCATGGCCTTACTATTGTCCTGTGTGACCTATAGAAAACACACTGCTATGCAACCCCTGAATACACACAAAATAAGGTGAAAAAACCAGAGCCACCTTTTTTTCTCAGGTTCACTGCCATGGTGTCAGCTTTTTTCACTCTGGGGTTTACAAACAGAGCACAGAGTGAGTGAGTGAGTGAGTGAGTGAGTGAGTGAGTGAGTGAGTGTGTGTGTGTGTGTGTGTGTGTGTGCGTGCGCGCGTGTGTGTGTGCGTGTGTGCGTGTGTGTGCATGTGAGAGAGAGAGGGAGAGATTGAGAAAGTGTAGTTATCATTAAAAATGTAATTCCTCTAACGTTTTCTTTATTCGATGTATAATTTCTAGTTTCTGCTGGTGCATCACCTTCAAATACTTCAGTGTCTTTGCATCGGAAGCTCTAGATTTGAAGAAAATCTAAATGTATTTGATTAAAAGTGTACATATAACTTCTTCAATAATGGTAACAGATTCCAATCTTTAATAAGGCTTATAAAATCCAATTTTATTTAACTACTATGTACATATTCCTAAAAAATGATCATAGGAAATTACATGATAGCCCATTCTAAGGCATAACTTTCCATCTTACATCCAGCTCTAAAAGAGCCTCAATAGTTTGTCCTAATTCCAGGCAAGTTTGAGAGTTCATGCCTTTGGCTCTTGGCCTATTAAGCTTTGGAATATCCTACAAGGTGTGGCTGGAAAATTACTTTTTTTTAAAAAAAATGTGCAGAATGGCTTGAAAACAATCTTTTTTTGTGTATTTTTTATACTTTGCGTTAATTGTTTTAATAATGTCTAATAAATTTTCCCTTTAATTTTTAACACGTTAATTTGACCCTTTTCCTCCTGTTTCGCTTGGCATGCAGGCCACGGCAATTGAGTATGGATGTACTCAGAAATAATTTCATCAAACTATATTCATGAAAGCGAATTAAAGCATATAATGAGGTGTAGTAATTTGACTCACTGGTGTATGCAGGTGAATGGGTGCTGTTGTCGGCACTCGCCAGGTGTTCCTGATAATGTGGTAGGCTGCCATTTATTGATCAAGTTTGCATTTATTTAGTACCCTATACAAACAGTATGTACAGGTACATATATGTGTGTGTGTGTGTGTGTGTGTGTGTGTGTGTGTGTGTGTGTGTGTGCGTGTTTGTCTCTCTGTCTACAACAGTAAGCTAGGGCTGGATGCCCAGGGGCCCCACAACTCTCAGGGCCTAAAAAGCCACAGATCATGTGTCAACTGTTTTTTGGTAATTTAATTGTAAATGTGTAATGGAACTTGTACCCCTTAAGCATAATATAAACTAAGTCAGACTGGATACATATTTCTAGATAAAGTGCTGTTAAATGAAATGATCACAATAACAGAAGCCTAATAGCAAAACTTAGCAAATTTTTCCAAACAGATTAATCCGGTCAGGAAGTTATCAAATCTGACAGGATTCTGTGCTGCAACTGAAATAGTTAATTCCAGACTTCTTCTTCACAGTGAACAGAGCACAGAGAGTATCTGCACTACAAACATGTTTCCACGAGAGGAAAACACACCACTCCAATTCAGACAGCCATCACAAAGGAGGCCAGAATGCTGGTCTTCAAAGTGGTTTATGATGCTGTAAAGACAATGCAGTCCACTGATCCTGTGAAGACTTTGGAGCCCACTGAAGCCACCAAGACACCAGAGCCCACTGAGGCCATCAAGACACAAGAGTCCACAGAGGTTGTCCAGACACCAGTGCCCACTGAGGTTGAGACACTGAAGCACACTGAGGTTGTCGAGACACCAGAGACCACTGAGGTTGTTGAGACACCAGAGCCCACTGAGGTTGTCGAGACACCAGAGCCCACTGAGGTTGTTGAGACACCAGAGCCCACTGAAACTGTCCAGACACCAAAGGTCCTTTTGAGGCTGTTACACCAGAGGAGATTAGGAACGTTGTCCCATCTCTACTCTCTGCTAGCTCACTTCAACCAGCTCCAACAGCTCAACTGCTGGCCGAAACCATGCCTGATTCCCATGAGGAGGTGAGAAGTTCTCCCTCCCTGGAGGACAAAGAAAGACCAGCAGACCTGCAACATATCCTGGATTCTTCCACCGTCAATGCTCTGATAAGGACATTTTTCCAGGGTATTACTGAAGAGTAGGTTATCTATGACCCCATGGAAAATATTGTGGATAGTTACATAGATTTAAAACTTTTGTACGCATTATTTCTATGCCTAACCTTCCTGTTTTTTGTTAGTCCTTTTTTAGGCAATGGCAAGAAGAAAGAGAAGGCATTTACAACCAGGATATGAAGGAGCAGCTGACAAACATGTGCGGAGATGTGCTGAGGTTCATTTCAGAGTCTGTTACAAACAACACATTACAGGCAATAGAACAAGACACTACAGAGAAGACACACAAAGAAAGATGTAAAGGCCAGAAGAAGAATCTGTGGAAGTGGAAGAGGTGTGTCAGTGGGTGGCAGAGGCAAAAGATTCAGCCAGCTCCATTTGAACATTTGGATTCTGTCAAGTCAGATGGTGCTGACCTGACATCTAGCAGTACTAAAGAGAGCAACCACACTCTTTGCTTTCAGGAAACACCCTCCACCACCTTCTGCAGAGAAGACCATAGGTTCATTCCAGTAAAGCTGGAGGACTACATAGAGGACGAGGATGAGACACCAGAAGACACCAGAGAGGTTTCATCTCTGTTGTCCACAAGCTTGATTCCACCTGATCATCAGGTTGCTGAGGTCACACCCCTGGCTCAAGCTATGACTGATGAGTGTCAGGAAAAAAGCACTTGCGAGAGCTCTGTGGACCAGTCTCAGCCTGACCCCCAGTGCCTCAGCGAAAACCAAATTGATGTTGACAAGACCAAGACAAAAAGGAGCAACCACTTCTCTTGCTTCTTCAGCAATATCTTCTCAAAGGTAAGGATGCATCAAAATGGTAGTTCTAATCAATGAGATCATTATGAAAGTACAGCAGAAGAGATTAGATCAGAAAAGATTAGCCAGAAAAGATGTCAGATGTTAAATCAGGTGCAAAAAACCTGCGGAGACACTATGAAGGATTCATGATAAGCTGTCTCAGCTGGACTTGTTTGTTCTTTAACATGTTTCATCCCCATTTCCAACTTTATGCTGCTTTGTCCAGAGGCTTCATGAGTTGTGAAATGATAAAGACTTTTAGATCAAACAAGCGTAGTTGTTTTTGACTTAAAGATGTCTCAACATTGTTATCTTCTTGCTCAACTGTAGACATTTCTGTACTTACATACTGTTTTTGTTTCTATTATATAGAATGAGGAGAAGGAGGGGAAGAAACCTTCAGCAGAGAATCTGTCTAAGCAGCCTCATTTTTGGATGCGGCTGTTGAGCTGCCGTTCACGCAGCTCTAGGCTTAAAGACTAAAGAACAGGGTCGGGTCAGGAACAGCTTCAGCCACTGCCCTGGTTTTATCGCTATCTTTTTGTTTCTCTACACAGATACTTGAATATTGATGGTTCTAGTAGTTTGGCGGACACTTGCATGATAATGGTTAGCAGGAACATGACATTTCCTAGTTAGTGTCAAACCAGTCTAAAGTATAAAACACATCATCTGCTGAACATCACAAACACATGGAGTGTCATACAGATAGTAAGTACAGGGCTGAACCATGTACTTGTATTTTATGAATTTGTTTACTGAGTGGATCCACGTTGAATATTAAGTGCAGCTCATGGCAGGCATTAGATAGCCAATAATGCACACTCAGGTAAGATCTTAAAACGTATGCCCTCTGATAATAGTAATAATAACAGTAATGAATCAACGATCTTTGTTGTATATACTTTATGGAGACAAAAATGTTGAGGAATGGGTACTATGACTGGTAGTCGCTCTCCAGTACCAGAAGGGATCCGCTTATGTTGTATTTCTTTGATATTCTTTTTACATTTTTATTTAAGATTAAATGATCCTCAAAATTCATGACATCATCAGTTGGCTCAAACATAATCATGAGGAAAAAACGACTGCTTTCTTTCTCCCTCTCTCCCTCTCTCTCTCTCTCTCTCTCTCTCTCTCACACACACACACACACACACACACACACACATACACAAGAACATGACTTGCTTCGTTTAGCTTCAACAAACTCAACATCTTCCTCAGCAGCTCAGCTCCGTCCTGTTGCCTCATCCATACTACAGAATCCTACTCTGTCTTGAACTCAGAATAATGATATAACAGCGTCCATCGTGTGATGCAGGACCCGCTGTGGGCAGCAGATGGCAGCAGCTCTCCTCTCTGGGCTTTCGTGGCGCTGTCCCTGGTCCTGAAACTACCTCTCGCTCCCACAGCTCTGAGCATGTCACCTTTCTCTCCATACCGGCTGGAAATGCATTGTTGCGCTGTTAAACTCACTGTTTCCACTTGTTTCTGAGTTTCCCTTTAACATCTTCCTGCCTTTTAAATAACGCTTGCTGTAAATGAAGTTGGCTTGAACTAAAAGTTCAACAGAAGTGATGAAACGTTAAGATATTTTTCAGTTAATATTTTCGTCTCAAATATCCCGCAAACAGATTCGACTTTTTTATATTTACTGTATCTTGTATCTGTATTTTTTTCCCATCTGATCAGTTAGTAAATATCACTCCTGATTGACACCTACCCTTTGAGATGTAAACTTATAAAAAAAATCCTCAAAACGTTATATTCAGTGAGTCCAAAGAGTCAAATAAAGGAGAGAGAAGAGGAGAGAGGAGCTCTGCGCCCTCATCGGCTGTCTGCAGTGAAAAACGGAGCAACGACGAGAGCAGAGGCACAAAACTCCAGGGCGACCTCCACACGGTCTGACGTACCCAAAGCTGCTGGTATAAATGAATTCACGGCGTCACCAGGCTCAGATGATTCGCAGCACCAGTGAGTTCACCCGGCTGTCAACACTCACGGGCTACAACACACACAACCCCCAGCACACACACTCACAAACACGTCTGCGTCATGCGTCCTGAGAGCGACGGCACGAACGCGGTAACTCCGATGGACCCTGGTAAAACGCACAGCAGCAGCAGCAGTCTGAGGGGCTGACTGTGTCCTGCTTATCTGTCCAGCGTGTCCCCCCACTGCTCTGGGAAAGTTGCGCTCTGAGTGTGGTCGCATTATGGATTTTATAACAACAAGCAGCAACGACAGCAACGCGACCGGCGGTTACCCTAAAGGGGTGGACGTGGTCGCCGACTGGGACGGGGGTGAGAATGGCACGGGGTCTGGGGCTCTGCCAGATGTGAAGCTGAGTTACCAGATTATCACTTCTCTGCTCTTGGGGGCCCTCATCTTTTGCTCCATATTTGGCAACGCGTGCGTCGTGGCAGCCATCGCCCTGGAGAGATCTCTCCAGAATGTAGCTAACTATCTAATTGGATCCTTAGCCGTGACAGATCTCATGGTATCGGTGCTGGTTCTGCCAATGGCGGCCCTCTACCAGGTTTTGAACAAGTGGACACTGGGGCAGGAAATCTGTGACTTATTCATCTCACTGGATGTACTGTGTTGCACATCATCCATCCTGCATCTGTGCGCAATTGCCTTGGACAGGTACTGGGCCATAACAGACCCCATTGACTATGTAAATAAACGGACACCAAGGCGAGCTGCGATCTTGATAAGCGTGACTTGGCTAATTGGTTTCTCCATCTCTATTCCACCTATGTTAGGCTGGAGAAGCGCCGAAGACAGGGCGGACCCCAACAACTGCATCATCAGCCAGGACCCGGGCTACACCATCTACTCCACATTTGGGGCTTTTTATATCCCTCTCATCCTCATGTTGGTCCTGTACGGGCGAATATTCAAGGCTGCTCGGTTCCGGATTCGGAAGACGGTTAAGAAAACCGAGAAAGCAAAAGTGTCAGATAAGTGTTTGACTGTGTCGCCGGCCATCTTCCACAAGAAAACCAACGGGGAAGCCGGGGGCAAAGGCTGGAGGCGCGGCGACGAGTCCAAACCCAGCTCTCCGTGCGTAAATGGCGCGGTGAAACATGGAGAGGAGGGTGAGTCGCTTGAGATCATAGAAGTTATCAGCAACTCAAAGACGCACCTGCCTCTGCCCAACACCCCTCAGTCCTCCTCGCAGGGCTACGAAAACATGAATGAAAAAAACTCCGGGGCGAAGAGAAAGATCGCGCTGGCCAGAGAGCGTAAAACGGTGAAAACACTTGGGATCATCATGGGAACTTTCATCTTCTGCTGGCTGCCCTTTTTCATCGTCGCACTTGTGCTGCCTTTCTGTGCAGAGAGCTGCTACATGCCCGACTGGCTGGGCGCAGTGATAAACTGGCTGGGCTACTCCAACTCTCTCCTCAACCCCATCATATATGCCTACTTCAACAAAGACTTCCAAAGTGCATTCAAGAAGATCATAAGATGCAAATTCTAACAGACCGTAACCACACAGTGGAGACATTTGTGTTGGAGTGGAGTAAATGAAGGGACAGCTGGAAATGTTCACTGATTGTAAACAGACTTTCATTCAGGGACAGTTTCTTTTCGGTGTGTGTTCGAGGACCGTGTAAAAAGCCGGGCATTGATGAAATGAGGCAGAAACTTTTCGCTCTTAATGTACAAGCTCATGTTTATTCAGTGTTGTAGCTACAGTATATAGCCTATATGCGACGGCAGCCATCATTGTATTGCCATGCAACACGTGTCATGTGCTGATTTCATGCATTTTTATCATGAGACACGCGGGGTTTCCGTCCTACGTCATGAGCTTTGTAGCACTGAAACAATAAAAGCAATCAAAGTTTGTCATTAAGAAACAAAACGAGTCCATTTTTGTTTAGCAAATAAAATGAGTCAAGCAGAGCTCAGGGCCTGTTGTGAGAAATCAGTTTTACTTGGGACCTGTCTCATATACGTCTTCAGAGAATCATTGTGTTGTTGAGGAAACAAAGCAGTGAGCGACTTATCAATTTGCTCTGACAGGCCTCACTGATGATGATGATGATGATGATGATGATGGGGGCGATCAGGTTATCAGTGCATGGCGTGTGTGGCGTGTGGCGTGTCTCACAGCAAATGGGTATCGAACTAACTTCACCGCCTATCTGTCAAATCCATCTCAAAGTACAAAGAAAAGGAGATGGGCTTTTTTTTTTATACAGAGGCTGGTATTACATTTATATCTTCTCCCTCTCTCGCCTCTTATTCCAGAGCTGCCTCCCAATCCCATTTCAGATTGTCGCCAGTGTGCGTGTGTGTGTGAAAGAGAGAGAGAGAGAGAAAGATTGAAACAACAGCAGACTGAGAAGGAAAGATTGCTCCAAAGAAAAGAGGGCATCAAACATTTTTTTTCTATATTAGATTATTTTACAGCACCATTCCCCGTACAGGCCTACAGAGCACTGAGTGTTTGAGAAGGCAGCTTGTAACATCAAGAAAGAGCAGTGCTAAATTTAGCTCAAGCACTCATAATACCACATAATATAGAGGCCTGCTTAGAGGAATCACATCACACTGTAAAATCTGACAAGTTGATTTTACTTTTAAGAAGTCTAGTGAACTGATTGCCTTAACAAATGTAAGTAAATGTGACTATAAGTGATAACTATTAGTCTTAATTTATGTTTACATTATATCTAATTGTTAGGTTTATTAAAAATGTAGTTAGATTTACTTAATTCCATGAAGTTGTTACAACTTAAAAATGACAAGTTTAATTAAAGCAATCTTCAATAAACCAACCTTACTGTGCTATATGTCTGAATTCCGCTTGTTACAAACCGGTCAATCATATTTGTATTTTCTTTAACATAAGAAAACAGAACTTGCAAAATCCAATTTGTGAAGTCAAGTCAGAGTGACTTGGTTTACTGAAGTTGCTAACGCTTAGAAAGATTGATTTAATTAAACTTTTTATTTTTACGTTGCAGCAACTTCAAAAAATCAAGTAGGCCTAAATATAACTGCATTTTCAGTAAACGTAACAATTAGACACATAACAAAAATTAAGATTAATATTTATATTTACTTTCCTTTCTCAAAGCAAGGAGTTTCCAAGATGAAGTTAGATCAACTTGTCAGATTTTACAGTACATAGAAAGAGTTGCAGGAAACCTCCTCACAGCTATCCAACAAACCCCAGACACAAATCCACTTACAGTAGATACAGAGATAAAGACTGTCAGACGTTAAAAGAGGAAGGAGGAAAAAAAAAACTTTCAGGAAGAAGTACCAATGAGGCCTTTACAAGATGGGTGGCTATTTGGCCTTGTTGTCATGGCAACATATCAAGCCCAAGGCCTCACAGGTCAGCCAAGGAGGCAGGCAGGCTGGGCGAGCGTGGACAAACCAGAGTGTAAGATACAGTGTGAAAATTAAAGATGACACCTGTGTGTGATAGGGTGCGTGTTTTTTCCAGAAAACACAAATAACGCTAATTAGTAATTAAACCCATGGAGTCCATACTGTTCACAGGGACAAGATGTAAACAATGAATAAAAAATGATCTATAACAGACTAATGTGATTGTAAGCAGATATAAGGGCATTTTAAATGTGTAAACAACCACAGCTCCTCCTGTGAGGCATCTGTAACTTCTGTATAAAAAGTCAATAACTTATTGATAACACAGTATGCAATCATATTAAATTATATATGATAACACACGGACACATCTTCAAAGTGTGTTATGAATGTTATGTGTACGTGCAATTTATGTTGCAAAGTCCTATTGAGTTGAGGATTCAGTTTAGTTTAACAAAAAAAAACCCAAGTAACTAAAAGTCCACTTCACATTCTATTTCAGGGCTCTCAGTAATCGTTGGAATCGAACTTGTGGCTGCTGCGGCAAGGACATAGCCTTTGTAAATGGGCTACCCTCTCCACCAGGTGACCTAAGGGGCACCCTGGCAGAAGTAGTTTTAAATTAATAATACTAGATCAATAGATATAGTTATAATAAACACTACTTAGGTAAAATAACTAATTCACATCACAAAATGGTTGATAAATGAAACAAATACTTCATGTTTTTTAATCATGTAAAATGTTGGTATATGATTAAAAGTGTATTATATCAAATTGTCATTTATTTCTTAACTTTTAATGCACCAGTTATGGATGATTTATGGCTACAATATACAGTAGAGTGAGGACACCCAACTTATGGCCTGTGGGCCAAATATGGCCCGCTATAGAGTGGCCGGGTGGCCCTCCGACCATTTTTTAATTTACAATGGAAATACATTAATTAACTTGAATGTAGGCTTAATTAAGTCACTGAGTGTATTAAAAAGCTTCAACATAGAACAAGTTTATCAAAAAAAGTGCCAGGCAAGGACCCCCCAGACCCCAACAGAGGCCGCAAATGTCCTAACATCCTAGAAACACCCCTCTGGACAGCTGACCTTTTCAGGGCTGCTCACACTGGATTTGCATTGATTATTAATTTTACCTGATAAATATTATTTTGGTTTAGTAAATGGCCCCTGGCCTCCTGTTATTTTGCAAAAGTGCCCCCCGGGCAAAGTAAGTTCTTTTATAGTGTGTTGTGAGCCATTTACGAAGTGTGTATATATTAATGCTATGTAAAATTCAGGGGGTTATAATAAAGTGTGACCTTAAATGGCACCCAGGGCACCCATCAAGTGGCAGCCACAGGGCAATACTATATATATGTCATAAAACATAATTAATGGAGTTTTTTAAAAAATTGACTTTTCCCGCCAGGGCTAACATGACTTGACTTCAGGAAGTAAAAATTTAGCCACATGTGGTGTGGTGAGCAGCAGAGTGACAACACCTGCATTAAAGCTGAAATGATGAATCAATTTATTGTCATTCAACAGAAAAATTATTCTGCAACTCTTTTGATAATTAATTAAATATTCTATTGTTTCAGCTTCTCAAATGTGAAAATGTGATGCTTTTCTCTGCTTTATAGGCCATGACAGTAAACTAAATATCTTTTGTTTTGTGACTGCTGAACAGGGAAAAAATCCAATTACATTTTTATTTCACTATTTTCAAGGAAAAAAAAGTTGGCAACAAAAATCATCATTAGTTACAGCTACAATGTGCAGAAAAGTGCAGTTACTGACAAAATAGAGTTGGAAAAACATCATCAAATGTCTTTGTCTCTCCAAGACACTAGTTCCTTACTCCATCTGATCCTTTTCACTCTTTGGCGCATCAGTGCGACATCAATGCACTCAAAATGCTTTTGGGAAAATGAATCTCAAACCTGTGACCTGTAGGTCAAGTTCTGGGCTTATGAAGGGCTCAGAGAGGCCCGTGGAGAATGTGATGTGAGCCGATCAGCAAGGCAGAGTATATTTTTCAATTGTGAGTCACACTGTGTGTAAGACCATTAAAATCATTACATTTTAGCCCTGATACATGGGATTACAAAGCAGATGACCTCCTTTGAACTATGCCGTAATATCAAAGCTTTGGATTGTAGGTCTGCATTAATCCCACTCCCTCTAGGATTCTTAAATGTAATGTGGGTAGGTGGAAACAGTGTGGTGACGCACAAGCATATCCTTTAACCCAGCAACGGAGAGGAGAGGAGAGGAGAGGAGAGGAGAGGAGAGGAGAGGATTATATAAAATAGCACCACTAACAGGATGATTACAGGGTTTATTACATGTGTGCCACTGCCCTCGGGCCTAAAACTGGGGCAAAATTGTATGAGATTTTGCTTATATGCAGTAGGTTGTTATTGGTCCTTTAGAAGCATTTAAAGTATGGCTGAACAGAAGGTTAAAGAACAGTCAAGTGAAACGCGGGGCTCCTGATTCAACACATTTTTCAGCACTCAAAGTGGTGCCAACACACAAGATATTAAACATTAATGGATTTTGTATTGAAAAGTCACGCAGGAAGTAACATAATTCCAAAGGCAAACCTGTCCATTTTAAAGTGACATTTAATTTGGGTACCTAATGGTAATTTTTTCACAGTGCTATTTTGAAATTGATTCAACCGATCAATATCAAACTCAAGTTGCCACCTGAAAATGTGATACCACAGCGGCTGCATTAAGAACAGTGAATCAGAGAAGTAAACCTACTTATCAATATTTATTACTTTATTAATTCACTTACTATTTTTGTTATTAAAGCTTTTTTTTTTAGATGGTACATGAAAAAGTTTAAACTGATCAAAGGATCTCATAGGTTATCAGGTGACGAATTGTTCTGATTGATCACTTGAAAATTGATGTTCTTCACTGATCACTTCGGAAAGGCAGAGTCTTAATAAGCATGCACTGTAGAATGATAGGGAGAAAATGCATAGTTAATATGGAAAAAAATATTAAAAGTACACGTACATTTCAGATGTTTATTTCAAAATTAACCTAATTAATTAAAACAGACTATCATCTGAGACAGTAGAGCCAGTCATAGTGAAGTGTTTCAAATGGAAATCTCAAAATAAACCTACAAAATTAGGTTGCATTCAAAGAAAGATGCTGCTTTGGTGATTTTTTCATAAACAAGTCTAAAAATATTTGTTGCATAAGGATTTCTTTGCAACTTGGACAATAAAACTTTTTTTTATCCACCAATACAGATCATCAGCACTGAAATAATACATTTTCTAATAACAATTTGTGGTTAAAATTGAACACTATGAGTAAGTTAATCAGTGTAAATATTAAGTCCCAACAGTAGAATGTTGGAGCTGTATCTAGTACCAAAAAATCATGTTTTTTGTTTGTTTGTTTGTGTTTGATTTGTTTTTCAAGTATTTGGCAAAACGACAGATTTTTTGCTCCATAAAAACACATAAAGGACACATTTATTAATGTTAAATCAGTGTTATTTTGCATGATATGGAGAAAATCAAATATCATGATTTTTTTTACTAAAATACTTCAATACCTATATCAAGATGATACTGTAGGGTTAACTATTGGTGCTTTCACAAAATATTAACAGAATGAGATTTTTTGTAAATAATCATCAGTATTATGGATATATTGACTAAGTGGGTAAGACAGGTAAAAACAATCAAATTCAGAAACTTATATCACTTTACTGTAATTCAGCCTGTAAAACCAGAAAAAGACAACACTTTAAACAATACAATATCCAAAATCAAAGACGATATCTAGTCTAATGATATCAGTATATTATTGATATATAGCCCAGCCCTAGTTTAAGGTAATTAATGTATGACTACATAACCAATCAATCAAAAACAATCACTTTCACTAAATTCACTTTTTATTTTTAAAATACAGGAAAGCATCAGGGCACCCAGTAGCTCAGTTGGTAAAACAGGCGCCCCATATAAAGTCCTCACCACAGTGGCTGTGGGTTCGATTCCAGCCTCGGCCCTTTGCTGCATGTCATCCCCTCTCTTCCCCTTTCACACTAAGCTTTCCTATCAAATAAAGAATTACAGAAAGTGAAAAAAATAAATCTATGCTAGTGATGCAGCCCTCTCTCCCACAGATTATGGGTATGTAAAACTAATTTGAAAAAGCAAATATGTTTTAGGGAAACCTGATGCCAAGCAAATCACGTTTTCTACTCACATAATGAGGGAAGGTTTCTAATTCACATATCTGGCAAGTTGCAAATATTTTGATATTGAACATATCGGTATTCAGTGACAACGCATTTCAGTTTTTTGCCACCAAAATAAGCAAAGCTATAAAAGTATCTGGACTTAGTAACGGCAGCATTCATTTTGTATTACCTTTTTATTAACGTTTAACCAAAATCAAGATCTTTCCCTAACCTCAACCAAAGTGCTTCTGCTGCCTTTACCTAAGACAGGATGCAAACCCAAAATTCTGATGTGGAAATTCTGCACTTGGTAAGCCCGCCACCCTCTCCAACCATCTCCTGTAAAGCCAACAGGGAACATGAATGTAGTATTTCGCTACCTGAATTAATGTAATCTCTGAACATAATCAAGGCAGAGACTCCGATGCTACAACAAAGGCGCAGAATCGAGGGACGTTTACTATTATGGCCATTCAACATGACAGTAGTGTATTTGTGTATATCTGTGCATGTTTAAGTTGTTTGGAGGGCAACAAAGAGAGGTAAAAGGATATTAATAAATATAAGTTAGTGAAGCGATGAGGAAAAAAAAACAGCGAGAAAGAAAGAGATGGAAAAAAAAGGTTTCAAAGACAGTGGGAAGAGGAGGGAGGCAACGACAAGGAGAAAGTAAGAGAGAAACAGATATGACTGAACACTCAGCACAACACATGTTTCTGCTTCGCCCCCTCCTACTACAGGGTCTTTTTGATCTGTCAGTTTTTTCAGGGATCTCACAGCCCACAGCCCGTCACACGCCGGAGGCTCTCTCTCTGTTCAAGCCCGAGAGAGAGGAAGGGAGGGAAGAGCACCAGAAAACTCCTTCTGACGCAGAGAGATGGGGGTTTGGGTGTTTTTAGATATGGTCATTTTTTACAACAAAGGTTAGTGTACCTCATTTAGAAGCACATGCGTCACTTCTGTTTCGCAGTATAGTCCAAAAATTGATGGATAAAATAGAGCATGTGTATAGATCGCCTTGTCTCGCACAAACACACAAACTCATCACTTTGATGGAAGGCAGGCATCACATGTTCAAGGACAACAGCAAACAAAAGGCAAAGTAAATGATCGCTAGTCCTTTCTTATACTTTCCACTCTCACAAACAATGTAAAAACAAATAAGAGATGAAGGGTGGTGCTCCAGTGCCTCTTACTGTAAGTATCAAAGTCAGTGAGAAACACTTCACTCCAAGACTCTGAGATTTTTAAAGAACTTTTATGCATCTTCCTCAATGAGAGACAAACATTTGCAGCTGCTTTGTTTATTCCCCCCCTTTTTTTTTTTTTCTAGCTCAAGAGGATTACTCAGCGCTTTTAAAAAGTGCCATTTTGCTAAAACTTTGATGGGATAAAATATGTGGGCAGACACAGAGTGGAGTACCAAACATCAACTGTGTGAGACAAACTCCGACTGTGTGACACAGTGTCCAAACAAAGGCCACTCCAAACAAAACAAGCTCCTCTCAGTTCGCCTGGAGGCAGTGAATGCTTTGCAGTTGCTTGTCTACGTGTGTTTGTGTGTGTGTGTGTGTGTGTGTGTGTCTGTGTGTGTCTGTGTGTGTCTGTGTGTGTCTGTGTCTGTTTGTAAAGGGGGCAGAGGGAAATTAAAATCTTTGTCGTTATTTATAAGGCCAAATGTCAGCTGACAGCTCCCACCCAACTTCAATTTTAACTTTATTGTCTTCAAGGGGAAATTTGTTTTCTAGCCAGATGAAACACACCAGTAACTCACACAGACCAAACACATAAAATATACAAATACATCAAACATAATAGAATACATCAAATGCTGCACAAGTTCACATAAAACAAGGTACTACAAGGCTGCAACCTAACATATAATTTTTTTGTAATGCTGTTTATCAGTCTAGATTGTTTTAGTGTGAGTTCACAAGTGTTGGAGATATCATCCATGTTTTCCTTCAATTCAGTATAATGGAACCAGATGGCAATCCGCTTGCCCAAAGTGCCAAAAAATACATCTGAAAAACTTAACGTTTCTTTCTAGCAATCATGACCCGTTCACACGAGATAATCCACAGACCTTGCTGTGAGCAGTTTCACTGAGCGTATCACTGCACAGAGGGAAGCATGCATCTACTGTTTGCTTACATAGCAGCACTGAGCTAACCAACGTTATAGCTCAGCTGAGGACACATAGCTACAACGATAATAAACGTAGCTAGGTGACATCACCAATTGGTTTGTGGACTCACACTTTAAAGCCTGGAATTCAGCAATGTGGCTGAATGCCGTCTTGGTTTTTTTTTGCATTTGACTAAGCCAAGGACTACATCAACCTGTCACTCAAAGCAACTCACCTTGAGTTATGCGTAACTTTAAGCCTCCATGAAAATGTAAATATGTGAGTTACAAAGAAATTTACGCCCCGTACAGTCGTTATTAAGAGGGGAAATTAGTTTTAGAGGCCACAACTGTTTTCTGTAACGGGCTGCAAACATGTTTATTTTTGCTGTAAAGGTGGTTATTTTAATATTGTGGTCTATGGGGATTGACTCGCTTCTGGAGCCAGCCTCAAGTGGCCAGTCAAAGAACTGCAGTTTTTGGCACTTCTATGTTCGCTTAATTTTTTAACTGTAGAGCCTGCTGGTAGGTGGCAGCCATTAATGTTTACATCTCATGCTGTCGTGAGCAAAAGCCTCTTGACCATGAAAGGATGAATGCTTCCTTCTGTAAGATGATTCAGTTAGTGAGTGTAGTTGGGTAAATAAAGACATGAAACTGCTCACAACAAGGTCTGTGGATTATCTTGTTGCATCAAGAGCAGGCAGACACCTCTATCGCCGACACCTCCAACACTTGACAACGCATCATCCCTATACCCTTTACATTGGTTAACTGGTCAACACTGACCCATATTTTCTAGAAATGTATTTGGTTATCTGGACCTAACAGTAACAGGACAGTAGTACTTTTACTCCTGTATTAGACTTCAGTATATTTTTGCAGTATTTCCATGTTATGCTACTTTATGATTCTACTCTGTCACTCCTCGGCCTTTCAGAGGGAAATATTGTACGTTTTACTCTACTACATTTATCTGACCAATGCACTTCCTTGCTACTTTTCAGATGAAAATGTCAGATATACTTAAAAAATATGGTGCATTGTTAAAATTTTAAATGCCTTTTAATTTGTAACCCTTTACAGAAAAAGCTGTGTCTGATTGTGGTCCCACCAAAAAGGTAAAATTATCCATATTACCTCCCCACCACCAACACCTCCACAAAAAAACCCCAAATTATTTGTGTATCAGAACTTTGACTGGAGGGCAAACTCCCAGCCGGGGAGCCACCTGATTAAACTACTGAACTATTTGATGAAACAATAATTCTCCAAATCTCTACCACCACACATGAAACATGGCAATACAGTCTGTGTATTTTGAGATGCTTGAAGGATTCTTTATTCACTTTCATAACTGGCATTTTCCTGGATCCTTCATACAGCAGCTGAGCTGCATCTCAAGGCACTTGTCTTCTACCATCAACACTCTGTCGCTGTACTGACTGCCAGGTTGCGCTAACTGAATGTGTTTCATCATTTACTGCAGTTATTGGCACTGTAACATCTTTACTCACATAATACAACTTCACAAAATTAAACAGAGTGGAGCAACAGCACACAATAATATAATAATCAAAGGGTCCAACAAACAGGCAGGATGATGAATCATCACAGTCCACAAAGCTATAACAGCATCTGAGTGTATTTCATTAGAGAAATCAAACTTTCATAGAGCCATAAACAGAGATCAGCATTCGCAATAAAACAGCATTAATTATGAATTTCCTTCGCAAAACCACCATAGCGTGGAATCTGTCACAGAAAAATGTAAATGCAAGTTTTTTGCTTTTGTTCCCATTTTCAACAGTTTAAGATACAAATCTTAGACTTTTAGCATGCACACAAAATACTTGTTTCTCTCAAAATTTGGTCTCAAATTTGTTAAAAACCACGTTAGGAAGCAAAGATAGTCCATCCACCTGACGGGTGTGGCATATCACAATGCCGATGAGACACCATCATTACTCCACAGGTGTGCCTTGGGATGGTCACAATAAAAGGACGTTCCAAGATGAGCAGTTTAATCACAGACCACATTGCCACAGATGTCTCTAGTTTTGCTACTGACCACATGTCCACTAGAGCTGTTGCCAATGAACTGAATGTTCATTTCACTACCATAAGATGTCTTCAGTGTCATTTCCATGAATTTGGCAGTACATCAAACCAATCTCACAACCATAAATCACGTGTAACCAAACTCAGGACTGCCACATCCAGCATCTTCACCTGAAAGATTGTCTAAACCAGCCACCTAAACAACATATGAAACAATTTCTTTGCATCTACATACTCATCTTCTGCACCAAAGTCTTGACCTGACAGCAGCTTGTCTGCAGTCAGTGATGGTAGAAAAGTCAATAAGATGTTTTCCTTAAGAATTGTGAATCACTGCAACCACAAAAGGTCCTTGAGTGTAGTTATAAATGTGCATCCAAAATATTAGGCTGATTAGTCCAATAGTTTGCGAGATTAGCTGCGGACAGACAGACAGGCCCACACACACACCAGTCATACACACATAACCAAATGCATGATCTCTGCCAAGCGCAAAATGTTTAAGTCAGTTTAAATCAAAAAGTTTAAATCATTTTCATATTAAATGAAAGTAAATTGTCACTAACCATTAACACTTAATCTGAGAGACCATTCTGCTGCCACATGGTGCTAAAATGTAAATCAAATTAAGAATGCAGGACTTTTTCTTGTAATGGAGTACATTTAAAATGTGGTATTGCTACTTTTTACTTTACTAAAAAAACTCAATACTTCTTCTGCCACTCAATTTCAGCCACCCAACAGTGACAGATGAATATTTACAGCACAAACTCCGAATGTAATTTGGCTTATTCAAGATCCTACACGTCTAATATTTACTTCATTATCTCCTAGATTTTCAAGTTCTTAGTCAGACGTAAGAAAATGGCCCTTGTGTGTCTGTGTGTGCATTTCTCCTAAGGCTGTAGTGGTGCTTCTTGAGAGGATGGAGTCAACACATTTTAATTTGGACCTTACTGCCTCTGGCACCTTGTTGATGGCGCTGGAAGACAGAGTCAGAGACTGAAAGTGAGAGACAGAGAGACCAAGTGTGTGAGAGAGAGAGAGAGCGAGAGAGATCTTGGAGAGGAAACATCACTTGGCTTATTGCATCATTTCCAGTGCCTGTCAGCAAGCAAAATCTGGTGCCAAGAGTACAGATCTATTGCCTTAAAATGAACTCAAAAACAAAAAAAGCCCCTGCTGTCTTTGTTTCATCTCCTGCCAACTCTTGCGATTCATTTTCGCAGCATCTCACCATGTGTCCAGTAAATATGTTCACAGTCTACATATAAATAACTTAACATGTCAGCTTTTTGCTTCAGGGAAAACATCTAATTTGAGTTAATATTTCGCTCTCTTTTTTCAATTTACATTTTCTTTCTTGTGTCTCTGCAAACCAAAATGCACCACCATCAGTTTTGCATGTTTTCTGGCAGTTAGGAGTCTGTGTGTCCTCAGTAACGATAGCTTTATTGCTGCTTCATAGATCTTTAATAACAACATCATCTCAGGGCTCGCTGCTTTGTGTCCTCCGAGACAGCGCTGTTGCTTTCAGTCATGTTGTCTTAATTGCCAACAAGATACAGACACTGGCAGAAGATGTGGCCATTAATTGGGCAGTTATAAACACACACACACACACACACACACACACACACACACACACACACACACACACACACACACACACACACACACACACACACACAGAGAGAGAGAGAGAGAGAGAGAGAGAGAGAGAGAGAGAGAGAGAGAGAGAGAGAGAGAGAGAGAGAGAGAGAGAGAGAGAGAGAGAGAGAGAGAGAGAGAGAGAGAGAGAGAGACAAATACAGTTATTCCCAACTTGCTCCCAGTTATTCAGGGACTGCAGATTAAAATTAGCCTTCTGCTAAATCTGACAGAATTTTATACTGATGTCAATAAGTGTACATTGTCCCCCATAAATGAATAATTCAAGTAAAATAAAATCATATGGATGATGCAGGCAAAGAGGCTGATTTAGAGCTATTTGATCATCGTCACTTCTTCACTGTCAAATACGAGAGGAGAATTGAAATAGTAAACAACAATCCTTGATTAGACTAAAGCAAGGCCAGCTTATTTATATAACACATTTTAGGAACAGGACATTTCAAGGTGCTTTACAAACAATATGCAAAGGAAACAAGTGAAAAGATATTTAAATACAATTCAAAGCAGTCATTAAAGAGCAAGAGAAAATAAAATAAAGCTTAGATAAAATAAGACAGGTATCAAATTGAGAATAGAAGTTACAGTGCAGTGTAATCTATGAATAATTATTTGATTAACAAAAGGCAGCAGCAAACAGAGAAGTCTTCAGTGATGATTTTAAAGAACTGATAGTTGAAACAGACCTGCAGTTTTCTGGGAGTTTGTTTCAGACATATTGTGCACAACAAGTGAAAGCTGCTTCTTCACCTTTAGTTTTGTCTTTGGGGACAGAGAGCAGACCTGTGCCAGATGACCTGAGACACCTGGATGATTAAGACATTTGTTTCTCCCAACTCCTCTAATACCGATGCTTTAGGCAACTAGGGAACAAAAGTTAGTTTAAAAAAACCCATCATGGTTTGACTGACTTCTTCTTTCACAGAGAATATGAACAGCTGGTTCCCAGTTGAAGGTGCAGAGTTTGTTTAACCCATCCATCTCCACTTCTGCCTGCCTTTTGCAGACTTTTTCACACTTTATATTTCAATAGTTGCCAGGAGTGTCAAAAATGCAGCTGCTCAGTATCTCTCACCACCACTTGAAGGTGCCTCAGTGTGTCTGTGTCAGCTTGTTTTACCCCATGCAGTCTGGGAAAAGATATAGAAGCATCTGCACCAGGATTACTAGGCAGCTAAACAGTTTTTTTTAAATTCTACAGGCAGTCAGACTCTAAACTCCCAGCACATGTTTCCTGCCCTCCCCCATCCAGCACAGGAAAGAGACTCAGTCACACACGTGTAGTGCTATTCGTAGACAATAAAACAAAACACTAGGCATTATTAGAGGGGCCCTGCATGTCTCTGCAATGCTGCACTTTATAAATTTTAACTATAGATGTTCATAACCTTTTTATGACTTTTATTACTTATTTATGACTTTTATCGACTTATTTTTTTCTGCTATTTATTATGGACTTGCACTGTTTTATTGTTTTAGAGGAAATGTAATTTCTCTATGTTTGGAATTGCATACTGAAAATGACAAATAAAGGAAATCTGAAATCTAAATCTGTCGCAAAGTGTCAGTATTTGACGAATTGGGAGAGAGACCAGAATCAAACAGATTATATTATAGAAGAAGATCAGAAATATATTTGGGCCCTAAATGATTCAGCCCTTATAAATGAATAAAAATAACAGAATAAATAATCAAATTATAAATTAGGCGTAATGGTACATATAAATCACGGTTCAATACATACCTCAGTTTTAAAGTGTATGGTTTGGTTCTCAGTTAAGGGGGAAAATGCATAAAACTACTTAAGAACATTAGTTCAAGGAATAACAGCAAACAGTTGCCAGCTGTGACAGGCGGGGGGTGTTTGCCTAGGCTGGATGAGGATGGTCTCCCACGGGACCCCTCCCCTATTACCAACCAATAAAGAAAACTTAAATAATTCCCCATACATTTTCTATGTACTGTATTTATCTATAGCTTATTAAATGATTAATTCATATATTTATTTACCAAGTTCACTCCTGTAGAGCCAGTAAGAGTATTTTCTGTTGTTTTCTATTTCCTGCAGTGTGTCCTGTGTTTAAATGTAATTTAAAACAACTTTCCTGCAATGGTACATCACCTGCATTAGTCTCTATTTGTTAAATTGAGGGTTTAGAGAACAGCATAACTTCTTCTACAGCTGCCAACAGCCCACCATCATTCCCAGTTAGATAATGGGTGATATCAAAGCAAGGCAGTTAGGCTGGGTCACCAGGCCCCCAAATTACTAAATCTGCCCCTGATAATAACGAAAGCAGTAGAGATCACCTGGATGAGAGACGGATCGATGCGCTGTCACATTTATAAAGAATTGCATCTAAAGTATGACTTAAAACTAAGACTAAAACAACATCTTCTGTAGGAGTTTGAAGAAGTCATTTTCCCTTGCTGGACATTTTACTGTAGGCACTTTGGTACTGTGAGAAAAAACTCCAGATTCACTAATAAACACGTGCAGTTTTACTGCCTCTGTCACTGCGCTGCGCTTAAAGTCTGCTGCGATCTATTGATCAGCTGTGAGATCAGCATAATGTGTCACTTGTTTTCATGAGGCCTACTGTTTTTTTTCAGTGGTTGAAAATAATAAAATCAATCAATGTGTGGCCTAAGCCCCATCTAGTATCCAAATGTGCAGATAACTGGCACACAGTCTGTATTCAGGCAAGTTTCATCAAAATAAAACAATACAATAGTGTAACTGCTTCTGTGCATTTTCAGGGTTAACTCCCTAAATATTCCCTGCATGTTGGACCTTCAGTAAGACTGTAAGACTGTGCACCACAAACATTTTGCACTCCACAGCGACACAGTTCAGCACTATCACCTGACTGTTTGACCTCAGCTGCTATCTTCTTCATTTGTTTCTTTTTTGGTACATTATGCCACTATACTTAGTAGACCGAGTGCTGCCTCCACTCGACCAAGTGTCATTGAACACACGAGCTGTGCGTGTGCGTGTCAGGGTGATGGCCCACGAGAGAATCGACAGAGGCAGTAGAGACTGAAACATAAATTAGATAAATAGCCATAAGCATATTTAGATTATCTAATAAAAAACATAATCTAGACCAATTTTGCATGGAAATTACACGAAACGGGTGCAAAGATCTCCAAACTGGAGTGACGTGATGCACTTTCTCGGTCTTAGTGAGAGCTCATAGAAAGGGCCATATAATTCCTCACAGAATAAAAAGACAGGTCATGTCTCAAATTAACCCTTCCCTTGTCTTGATTCATTGGTTTATTGTTAACTGTTGAATTAAGGTGTACTTTATCAGCAGGGAGAGATTTAAAGATTTGCGTAGGAGTGATGGTTGGCTGACTAATGTTTGGTGAGAGCTACATTTACTATTACCACTGTTTGTCTTAGCTAATTTAATCGCTTCACTTACTTAATGCTCTGTGATGGATTGGGCCATAAATTGAAGCAGGAACACAATGAACAAGGCGCCACCATCTATGTGTGGCCACCTGTGTGTGCAAAAAAAAAGAAAAAGACAGAGATGGAAAGGGAGAAAGAGACAAAAAAAGACATGAAATGAACAGAGAGTTTTGATGTTAAAATATTGTCTTCAGCCTCAGGTTTGCTCCAAAAATTCAGGCTCATGCACTACTCCACTCAGAAAGCTTATTTGTTACCAAACGGAGAAATCCTCAGCGTATGGAAGGATAATCAGAGTCCTGGCTCAAGGTTTAGCTGAAGGCGTTTGGCCTTGAGATAAGAGAGCTGCTGCTGCTGTGTGCACATGTGTACATGCAAGCAATACTCTTTCAAGCATGGAATATATACAGTATATCCTTCTATTTCCAGAAGTGATTGTTGTGTATTTTCTGCTCATGTGTATGTGTAAACTGCATCTGAATGTCTCTGGACAGCAGAAACCCTGAGGCTGATAATACTCCTATATGGGACTGTCAGACCTTATTAAACAAATAGCGTGCCTGCGTGTGCATAGCTTGCTCTCATTTGTTTTTTCCCTAGATGTGTGTGTGATGTATTTGCGTATATGTGTTAGTGGGCAGCAGCAGCAGTACCCTTGGCAAAGTCTATCCGTTAGTCTCTGTCACAGCCAAGCTGCAGCTCCACGTATCTAAAGGATAAGAGCTGGCTGACACTTCATCATTCGCAAACTGAGCCTCTAAAGGAGGCCAATTAGATACATGCAGCGCTAACAGGAGCCAAGGGGCTTATCTTATGATCCTCTGACCACGCCATTTAACAGAGTAGCAATATGAGAGTGTATGAACAGAGCTATGTGGGTAGTCAAGCATGGAAGTTTGTGCAAATAGAAACATGTGCACTTGCACACTTGCACCATAACATCACATTAGGGACATATATCTATAAGGAACAATAAGCACATGCAGCTTTCAAGGTCTGTGCTATTCATAAAGATGTGATGTGATTAAGTCTGGCAAGTGATCTGACAGCCTCCTCAGAAGATTTCTAATCCCTCCAGTGTGTTCTGAGTCAGCCCCGAGGTCTCTTCCCAGTAGGAGGAAATCCTGGAAATCCTCCACAGGGAAGAGTCTTCCTGATCAATATCTACTTTTCAGTGTTATTAACAAATTCCACTCCCTAAGCCATCCTGGTCCCAAACCACAGCAGGCTGCTGTCAAGTAAATAATTTAAAAGCAAAATGATTCCCTTTGTTTTCATCCGTAATGTGTAACTGCTGCGCTCTTACAGTTGCGCTTCTGTTTCTTGCTTTTAGAAAACCAATAATGAAGGATTCAAAACAAATTCCAACCAATTTAAGCATAATGACTGGCAGAGATGGGAGCCACGAAGAGCATACACATGAATCATCCTCACGACCCCTAACCACCCCTTTTTCGTCTTTGCCCCCAGTCTCCCTCCCCTTTGTCCTGATCTCTTTTTTGTGTTCCTCCCATGCTCTTAAATTTTCACCTTTTTACTCCTCTCTCACTATTCCCCAAGCAACTCTCCTCTTCTCTCTCCACAGTCTGGTCTCATAGACTTTCCACTTAACAGCAACCGAAAAAAAAACAGGTCAGAGAAGAGCAGCACCCGCTTGCTATCTAGCTGGCAGAAATCCTTGACCTTTCGCTCTTGTTCCGTTTTTCTGAGCAGCGGAGCCTGTCAGATGACCTCTCTTCTTGAATGTTGAGAGACCCTTTAAATGTTTTTGAGGGGGATAGAGACAGACAGGAAGAGAGAGAAGTCATGAAGAGAGGCAGAGCTATTTGGCAAGGGAGAATTTGCTGGCTTCCAACCATTTGATTAGATTCGATCATTTCAACACCAATAAAATGCACTGTTAAAGTATTTTACGACTGCTTTGGTTCAATTTAGCCGCTGTGCAAAAACCCCAAACAAAACATGCTATGATACTGGGCTCAAATCTCACATAGAGTAGCACGCAAAACAAAATACTTGAAGCGAATTAGGTAATGCATCATGTTCAACAGAGCATTATAGTATTGTATATGTTTATTACTAAATCATTAATTCTATAATAAAATGGTCTAAATAATGTTTTGTCTCTTCTTAGGAAAAGACAAAACATAGCAGTTTTCTCGAAGATGATGCAAATAGCAATGATAAAAAATGTAACACAAAAGCAGATTGTGACTGTATTTTTCTGCATTGTTTTACTTTTTGTATTGTCATTAAATAAGCCTGGGAATCACCACCAGCCCCAAGATAAGCAGCAGCCTCCAAGGCTGAAAAATGAAGGCAATGGGGAAGTGCTAAAAACTGCTTGAGGCTGGCTCCAAAAGAGAAGAACCCCCAACTTTACAACAGAAATAAACATGTTGCAGCCTGTCACAAAAAAAAAGGTTTGGGTGTTTATGGCCAATGTCCCCTTTCATGACAACCGTAGAAGGGCTGCATTTGTTTTATAACTCAACCGTTTACATTTTAAATATACACATATTAAAAGAAAAGGCTGCTTGAGGAACAAAAATCCCTTGCTCCTCCACAGCTCCACCCTCTTGTCCAAATATCTTTACTTCTGGCTCTATAAATCCAAGATGGTGATGGCCAAAATGCTAGATTCGAGGTTTCAGAACAGCAGTCCACAAACCACTGGGTGAAGTCATGGTGGCCATGTCTATGGATACAAAAATATCATGATACTTAAGATACAATATCATTGCAATTTGAAGCATGTTGCAATATGCTGAGTATTGCAATAACATATATTGCATTTTATTACTTTTTCTTAGCAGCTTTTATTGTCGCCAAAGGTAAGCTTTGTCAACATTGTGTTATCTAATAAGATAAAGTTTTCAGTCTGTTCATTTCACTTAAGTCAATTTTATTGCAGAAAATTGTACAAACAATAAAAAAAGATCTTGTTATTCTGCTAGGCTACCAAAAGTTTAACTTGTATTTGTAATATTAAAAGTTCATATATTTTTAAAAAAAATGATACTTGACATCCATGCATCAATGCGATAGTCCCACGCAAAAAATACTGCTATACTGTGCTGTATCAATTTTTCCCACATCCATAGCATTTAACAGAAACATTGTGGTTTTATGCCAGAGAGAGGAGGAAACACAATATTATATGTAGAGCTGAGATGTAAAAATAATTAGATGTGAGTGTTACAGTAGATGAATGTTTTTTTTTTACACCCAAAACTAAGATTAAATGCTTGTCTATAGCACAACAACAAGAGGGAGATGATTTGGGGGCAATAAATGCAGACCATTCCCATGTATTTTGGCTTTGTCTTTTGTACTCCCATATCAAAAATTTAGGCTATAATATACCTGGGTAATGTATTACTGTACTTTGGCATTAATACAAGAACGACTGTGTTAAGAGAACACATATATCTGCTGAAAATCTTATTGGCAACTTGTACAAAGCCCCTTACAAGGAGATGGTACAAGGCCAAATCACCAAGATGGATGGCTGAAATTTGGAATGAAATATATGATATGGAACAGTTACCTCAAGAGGAGCGATGTCAAGAGAAATGGGAAAAATGGACAATGTTTACACATCAGTAGATAAGAGACTGAACCAGTGAATATGTCACAGGAATGAATAGGTCTTGTAGAGACATGACAATCTAGCCCTTTTCATTCATGCATTTTTATGTGTGCATTTTTTGTAATGGAAAAGCTATAAAAAAAGTACAAAAAATATATGTTGCAATGCTGCTTCCCTGAATAATACTGTGGTCGAAAGTATTTTAAATTGAACTGGTTTGGCTTAGTTGTGAAGATTGAACCAATGTTAAAAGGTAAAATACTGTAACTGTTAATTCCTGGAATACAAAAAAGTGAAAATGAGCAAATATGGATGAGAAGCAGAGAAATTAGCCTGCAGGAAAAGAGAGAGAACACCGTATACAAAATAGGAATGGATACTGTATGTGCAGTATACTGATAACGTATGCCTGCCCCCACTTCCATTAATTATGTAGACCCTGGAGGGATATACTGCCAAAGTTTGCAGAGTCAGTATAAATTCTGTATACCATTATCCCTACTCTTAAACTGACCCAAAATATATAGAGAAGATTCACAGGAGATGTGCTGCTGAGACAGCAGTGTGTGCATGTGCACGTGTGTTTGTATGTATGTATGTGACAGTGGTGCGTTAACACCCAAATGCACTGATCATATCAGAGTTTCTATTATGATTTGAATTTTAGCCGTCAGCTTATTTTCTTTTATCTCTGGGGTGTTGTGCTGACCCCTCTCTCACACACACTAGTGCAAGAGATCCTCTGATCTCTTTCCAGGAAGAAAAAACTTTAACATGCCAGAGACCCCATATCTGCTGTACTGAACCATTTCAAACTGTACATTGTGGCATTGGGTTACACAAAGGGAAAAAGCTCAGCTACACTGTAAAATATGGTGCTATATTCTTGATGCAAAAGGTCTTGAGGGAAGGAAAGAACTAAAGCTGTCAATTACCATGAGAAGGGGGAGAAAGAAGCGTGGAAAAAAGGGTCACGACCACATTTAATGAGAAATGGCAAAAGCGGCGTCACAGCTGGTTAACGTTTGAAGTAGAAAACAACAAAATGCTTTTGGCAAGACCACTAAATTTCAACTGTGGAAAATCCGAAAACATTATTTTGCTGCTACTGTTGAGACAAGAAACCCTCAATGGAGGGTAATTCACACTGCAGAGTCTGGTCTCACAATCTACTGTAATGTTTTTCTACTTTTCTTAAGCTTTTCTTGAGTTAAAAATTTCATGTAAAAAAACATTAATAACTTAAGTTTATCTTAAGTGCTGTCTAAATGTGACCTTGTTTTAATCTAAACATCAAAACTTGCACACTGTTGCCTATAACAGACCTCGACTGGGAGGCCTCACGCAAGGAGTTCTCCATTTATTGCAACATTTCGTATTTCAGTTTGGCACTGTGCCTCTGCTCATGTGATTCTCTGGAACAAATCTGAGCAAGCTTGACACAGTCAGACCGTGTGCACACAACCCCGCCCCCTCTGGCAGAGCCTGTGGTACACACCATTAGATGAAGATTAACGCATATTCATCTCAGTCTGTCCTGTAGTTGTTGAGTTAATCCGGTTTGAACTGAAGTGTTGGACCAACCAGACAGACAGACATCGTCATCTCTAGAGCCAAGCTGCTAGCATGACTAAAAAAAAAAACAAAAAACATACAACTAAAGACTTAACAAGAGGCGGCTGAGCAGTTGGACAGTGCAAGAGGACAATGAAGTGTAGCAGCACTGCTGTTCAGACAAGACCTTGTCCATACTTCGGGTCGACAGATTATTGGCCGGTCCGATTACTGGGGACGATATTTGGCATTTTGACTATCACTTTTATCAGCGTTTTATTTTAATGATTGCCAATAAAATTAATGGATTAAAAAGTGCAACGAAAGTGTCAAAGTGGGAGGAACTTTTACTTTGTAAAACCTCTGGGAGCTATTTTTATTTATTCATTTTTTATTCAAAATTTTCAAAAGAAAATGGATGGAACTTGATTGTTGAAAGTTTCAGTTTTTGACATTTGCTAAAGGCATCCAAATAAAGCTTTGTGTTGGAGTTTGTGATAATCCAGATCCTAAATGCTGACAGAAATATTTTCATTTGTATGTAAATGGTTTTATGTAAATGTGGTTCCAAGTATTGGTTATCGGTCTCATTAACTACGAATCGGTATCTGTATCAGCCCTAAAAAAAACAAAACAAAAACAATATCTGTCAACCCCTTGTCCGCATATGCACAGGTATATTTGGAAACAAATCTTTTTCTTTGTGGTTTGGTCTTTTATCAACATGCAAACTACCTTTAGGGTCAATGAAAACATATTTTGTAAAACTCCCACCAGGGTAATGATTTTAAGAAACTCTGTTTTTAGTGTTGACTTGCAGACAGGAAAAACTGAGTTTTTTTTCTTCATAAGAGTGTGTACCATGATCTCCTTTGTGAGGCCTAATGAATGAGGCAACCTTTCGTGCAATGGTAGCCAAAATAATGCCATGCTAAAAGGACAATTTTAAAGTTTACAGATAAATGTACAGTTACTCCGCTATATTAATGAACAAAGGTGTCAAAATGCACTACAGAGACCACTACTCCAGGTAATGTATTTGCATTTCCGAGGGTAGTGAAAGCATCACCTGCCCTACTCTACCTGTTTGGCTTACCAGAAGATTCTTACCCTAACAGATCTTATTCATCTTTCCTAAAGCTACACAATTAAAGCAACAAACTCAACAAGTACTAGCAAATCAGAGGGGGGAGTAGGGCTGGTCATGCCTTTACAAATAGGACATGCAAATCGCCTCCAGGTAGCCAGTAATGGCTTTTTTTTTTTTCAGGCTTCTGATTGGCCAGGATTTTTTTTTTTTCATATTCATTTGGACATCTATTTATTTGTAACAGTGCTTGTGTGGATTGTGTGGTATAGGCCATTATATTGTATTCTTGTTGTTATTCTAGGAATATATCCTTGAACGTGGATTGATTTTTATTGTCCCTTCTTGAATGAATAAATAGAGAGATAAAAACACAAAATATTTAATACCCTGCCTGGACTTCCAGGAGGCTTGATTTTTGTCTCCACTTTGGTTTTACAACTGCTCATCAATCTCATTTCAACAGTTTATGTTTGTTGTGGCTTTTAATGACAGGCCATATTAACGTATTTTATGCAGTCTGTTAAGCACTTTGACTTGCCACTCTGTATGAAAACTGCAACATGAAGAAGACTGCCCTGCCTTTGCCTTGCCTTTACTCCCTATATTGGCCAAGCACTGAGATTAAGTGATGCCATGTAATGCGAAATGATGCATGTGACATGTGGTTGAACTCTTTGGGTTAAAGGCAGTGGGGATGAGGAGGTCATTTATAGTTCCATGACTAAACTGTTGATCCAGTGCCACTAAGCTGACAAGGCCACATTTAAATAACTATACAGTAAAAGCTTTTGAGCCACACATTTATCATGTAAAACATGATTATGTCACAATGTGAGATTTAAATGCATATTTCCATATCATTTTGATTAATTTATCTATGTGACAGAAATGATTGATGTTTGTAAATCTGTATCACACAACCCTTCATCATACCTACAGGAGCACAGATCCACTGAATGAATATATTCAACTCAAACTCAGTTAGATACTACATGTCAGTAAATCTGAACAGCAACGCTTTGATATTCTGAGGGCATATGTTTGCCTCAGCAAAAGGATGAATTTTCATTCCTGACAGAGAGAGGAATAAAGTGCTTCATGCAAAGGTCTCCTGACTTAATGACACAAGAAGGGAAACTACAGAAAAGGAGAAAGTATACACTGGATAAAATATGCTCCAACAAAATATGAATTATGCAGACAAGCTTCCTGAATGATAATATATAGTGAACATGATTATGCACACCATGCATCTTTGACTGGTCTACTTTGATGTAAAGCTGGAGTCATCTGGCCTTACATATTGTCATGATCTATGTTAAAGAAAAATTTGAATGCGTTTGCCTGGATGAGCGACAAGTTATGGGAAAAATGGACGGAGGCCGCAGACAATGAAATAATGAACGGATATATCAGGTTCTCTGTCCTCCTGCTAAGCCAGAGCATTTTCTCCCCTCTCAGACAACACTGAGTATCAATAAAGTTGAACCGCAAGACCCCAGAGGAATCTTCTGCTCTAATCCACAAGGACTAGACCAGGATTATCAGAGATGTGTGAACAATACACTGCACAGATTGCCAAACTCAGAGCCTCGCAAAATGACAAGAATTCACAGTGTGAAACTCCAGGGGGAGAGCGCGACTTCTGCAAATTGGAAACCAGAGAGTTTTGGCTCCTAAAATGCTTGCAGGCTTTCTTACTTTATGCAAGCACACATATGCATGCTTGTAAAAAGCACATACACACATGTGCACACATGACAGTGGAGACATAATTCTGGTTTCCATGAAATTCTTTCTTCGTTTTATCACTCCTGCCCTTTCCTCCTATAGCGTCAGTACCCTCCCATTATCATATTTAACTTACTTTCTTTCTCTCTTGTTTTCTCTTTCATTTCATAAAACCTCATTTCATTTTCGCCCAATTTTTCACCCTTTCACTAATTCTATCCTATTTTCCTGCTCTCTTCCCATCGGTTCTGCTTACTGTACAGTGCAAAATAATATGTCTATCACTGACCCTCTTGGAATAAGGAAAACTAAAACAAAAATAAATAAAATCCTCTAAAATTAAGGTTATATATATATATATATATATATATATATATATATATATATATAAACAATGTCACCCTTTTTTTCTCTGTAAAATAAAATAATAAAAAAACTTCAAGAAAAAGACAAATTAGGATGAGAAACAGGGGAAAACATCCTCATCCAGGAAGGTCAGACATGCAATAGATGTTCAGAGTACAGAAATAACAAGGGCAATCTTCATTTATGAAGAATATGGATTTGAGAAGACATCAATTAACTTCCAGGTGCAGCCAAAACAAGCTACACATGCCCCTCTCTAACACAAAGGAAGAATAAAGTTTCAGATGTATTATTCATGCAGAGGGAGAGAGAGAGACAAACGGTACGGCTGAGTCTCCCAGGAGGTGAAGATTCAAAATCAAGACATCTGGTATAATGCACTATATGATCTACTCTTCTGTTCTCTGTGTTATTGTAATTTGCCCCCTCATTCTTTACTTTTCTTCTCCTCTTGACACTTTCCTTTCCTGTCTTCCTCATCCTCCACCTAACTTCGTCTCCTCTCCACTGCACTCTATTTTACCCAAATCCTCTCTCCCCTTCCCCTCAGCAACTCCTCAGAGAGGCACAATCTCTCCTCTCCTCTCCTCTGTCATTAAGATGCAGCGCAGGGAAGTGATTGCTGCTCCAGACCCCTGGGATATCTTTGAGGATCCACTGAAATAAGTGCTGCTGGTAATGGTTCAGCATACACAACAAGAAACAAGATGTGGGCAGATCACTTGCAGATGGCTATAGACAGGGAGTAATTTCACACGATACGGCTTGCAACTTGTTTACCAAAAATCTGTAATCCATCCCCTTCTTCAGTGTGTGTATTTCTGTGAAGTTCTTATTTTTAAAAAAAAAACAACAAATCCATCACATCTAAACTCTAATTTGAACCCACTGTAAACTGCAGTTCTCATTTGATCAGTAACTTATCTTCTGACTTTTGAATAACTGTAGGTTTTATACAGGTGTAATATCAGAGAAAAGTTCCAGAAAATGACACGTAAATCAGCCTCATAGTCCTGTCTGTTCCTGATTCTGGCCTCACTTGTTTCACTGGGAGCTATGTGCTCCCTAAATTAATCAGGTACATTAATAATATGACTCTCATCACCTTGTAGGGTTACAATAAAGTTGATACGGCTACCCGTCAAAGTCAATCACATAGCCGGAAGCCATGCATATTTCTGCCATAATTGCATTTGGCAATATCCATTGGTAATAACTGCAAAATGTGAGACGGCCAATTTTGTTGTTGCACTGGAGTGTGAAGAGGATTGTAATTCAAAGTGCTTTGACATATAGTGGAGTTTAGCTCAGTCATCAGGTCTAATACAAGAAAAGAGAGGGGGACTGATGGGGCTGAGGGATACAGCAGAATGACAGCCTTACAAATGGCTGAGCCAAAATCATCCACATTGTGGGTGTGTGCATTCATTAATAATAATACACGAGGAAAAGGGAAGCTAAAGCAGAAGTGTGCTGGTGGAAGTAGGCAAGCAAAATTGCTGTAATACGTCATATGTTCATTTTGAAAGACGTGTTATTACAATCTGTCACCCACAGGTACTGTGTCATCCTCGCATCTATAAATCTATCCAGCGAGGGTATCAATATCCCTCCTGCCTGGTTAGGATCAATGCTCTGCACATAAAGATCCTTTGTGAACACAGACAAAAAAAAATCCTGTGAATTTGTTTTTCCTTTCAGGAGCCTCATTGAGCCCTCACCAAGCTCTTCTTTCTCTCCCCGAACAGTTACGATCCAATAAGTGCCTGTCTCTCTTTTCCTCTGTCACTCACACACAAATGTGATCTTTCTAGTTTGCCTCCCTTTCTATTCCTGTTTCTTTCCCTCCGTCTCCTTCTCTCCTCTGCCCCAGATGTGCAGTATCTCCACTCAAAAGCGTTTTTCTCTTCCAGCGCACTATAAACAGTTGTTTGCAGTGTGGAATAACAAAGATTGTCACCATGGATACTCTTCCATCCCGCGTGCGCTGAGTGGCCTCTTCCAAGTTCTAAAAGGAGCAATTATCTGATGACATCAAAGACAGGCGACGGCATAAAAAAGCAAAGCGAGGGAATCAGGCCCAAGCCATTTATCAGACAGGTGGAGAGGGGGTCTAGTTCGCCTTATTCAGCCGGGATGACCGGCTTCAGGCAACACACGTTCTCCTAAAGGGGCCTGAGGCAGTTATATAAACAGCCATTCTGCTCGAAATGACCTGGCTTTCATGAAACACAATAAGACAGACCCACAGCTCCAGTTTATTCTGTAGATGCAGGCCAGGAGGGGAAGGGTAACTGCTTTATCTGTATATTTCACTAAAAGCTTGAACCTGATCACACTACAGCAGCTTCATATTGCAATACACACATTCAGTCAGTCACAATAAATGGCATGCTGATGATATATCAGCCAACCCCAGAAGACAAAAAATCTAATTTTACATTCCTTTCAACACAAAAGAGTTTATTTTTAGATAAAAGTATTTTTCTGCACCAATCATTACATTAATTAACCTTTTTTTTAAATGTATATTGACGACATGGATCTAATGATAAAGTAAAATGTGAAAAGGGTCGCTGTACCATTTTTGTTCAGTCTTAAAACTCATCATACAGGGAAAGAAATCATAGGTGGTGATGTTACCACACAAGTTTAAAAGTGTAAAACAGAAGACACAACACATTATGAAACTAGAATTACAGGCTAGCAGCTGTATGCCTTCAACAACCAGTCAAACTGCAGTTTACATCCATTTCTGTCCAGACTCATATATACAGCTGTGACAGTAGACCTTGCTTCAAAAATGGATGTTGTTACAAAAATGCCACAAATTCTAAAATACGGATGCTTCACACACATCTCGACAGCACAGAAGATCAATACATCAGCACAGTTTCAAGGTGGACACCAAAGATTAGTGTCACCAATTCAGTATCTTCAGTATCCGACCAAATGTCGTCCCTTCTATTCTTGAGCTACGGCGTTGAAAAATGGCCAGAGAAGTTTTTGATGCATTATGATGTCACTGTGAAGATGACCTTTGACCTTTTGGGTATATATGTCAACACTTCATGATTTTATCATATTAGACATTTGTTTGAAATTTTGTCAGAATTAGACTTCTTGAGTTAAGGCTGAACACATGATTAATGAGGTCGCAGTGACTTTTGACCACCAAATTCTGATCCGTTTCATTCTTGAGTCCATTTGGGTGTTAGTGCCAAATATTGAGAAAATTCCCCCAACCCATTCTTAAAATACTGCGTTTTTTGAGAATGGGATGGATCAATGGATGGATGGACAAATAACCCAAAAAACGTAATGCCTTTGGCTGCAGGTATCGCAGATGTGGAGACATAAAGACCAAAATACACAATAAGAACACATTAAGCAACTAAAGAGACAAATATTGCTCTCAGGAGTTGGTGAAGATCAAAAGCAGAGCTAAAAGGAGAGTAAATAATGGATTTTTATCATCAGGTGGATAGAAACACAATTTCAAATAAATGCAAATGATGCTTTGGGTCTGCTGGAAGTGTTTTAAGGCATGTGTTTGCCGACACAGGCAGTGCTAGTAGGCCAGATGTTAAGAGGTTGTTCCATGGCCCCCTCAAAAAAAAATGCACATACATGTTGGTTTGTCAAAAAAATTAATTACTGTTTTTTTAAGCTTCATAACATTTTGTTTGAGCTACTTAGTATTGTTAAAATCATTTTTTTTCTATCTTCAATATGAGAAAAACAATTCAAGATTAACATTCATTTTGAAGTCATGGAAGATGTTTATGTCTCAGTCATTTTGGCCATTGCAATAGTCGGAAAAATGCATAATATATAACCATATATTGTGTTCTACGCCAAAGTAATCATAATTAACCTAAATAAAAGCACAGTCCTTCCATATGCACATAAATTATTTAAAGGTAAACCACTGGAATGCATTTCAAGATATACATTATTAAGTGATCCTGGGATAATTACTGCAAATTAGAATAAGAAAGTAATGTGAAATAATGGCTGCAGACATGCCACATCAGACTATAACCTCAGAATTCATCCTGACACTGTTAAGCATTAATGCGTCCTTCATGTTTAAACCATGTTGGATTTTATTGGACTTAATAGCTGTCTTTAATTTGTGTTGTGTAAAGTCATATCCACAAAAAATATGGCTGTAGCAACTTGAATTCAGCCAGGGCACATCCCAGTGCCGGTGGTCTAAGTGCATAGTGGCCAGTTGCAGCCCTGGTTCTAACCTGCATAACCGCAGCAAAAGGCAAGGTTTGCTGATCTGGTGAGGCCGTGGGGTCATCTGGGATCAGACCCCCGGCACTGGGGTTTGCACCAGCTTTCAAGTTGCAACAACCACTAACTGAATTTCTGTCTCAGTTGCTGCAACCGCTCTCATCCCAACAAAGTAGTGTCCTAGCAGCAGAAAGTGAGGGTGAGGGACTGCAGTGTGCGCTCGCAACCTTATTCTTGCCCCATTTGTTGTCTTATAAAAAGTAAATTCGTCCAATTCAGTGCCCCAAATCGCTTCTTTCAAAGCTGCTGTCATGTTTTGAAGAACTCACATGACCATGATTTCCATGGGAATTGTTGCTTTTGTGACATGGAAGTGGCCGTGGTTTCATCTTAAAGGAGGCTGAAACACAATAGGTGCATTGAGAACTATCCTCCTCTGTGGGTGCATCTATCATCACCGACTGGCATAATAATTAATGGCACCCCAAATTTGTGGAATTTTTCCAAAGATCTGCTGCAGTCTGAATCACATAAAAATCCAAAGACAAACAGAGGGCTCACAAATATCACGTGACCCAAAGGGTGACAGGAAGCACGACCACAAATGTGTATATGTGTTTCATAGGTACAAATGGATCCACAAATGCATGAATATGACTTTATATGTAAAACCACATTTTCATGTGAAATTAGAATTTGTGTTCAAGACTAATGTAATAGGTGTATTTGCAAATTGATCTTTCTTTTTGTGGCTATGACTTCATACAACATTGCTTTTTTTAAATACATCAGTGGATCATGAGATATTTGTGAATCGTGGCACACATAGATTGTCCTTTGTTGGTTATGGCTATTAAAGAATGATACAATAAAAACTTCCATAAGCTCCCTATCTTTAAATACACTGCACACAGAGCACTTTGGCCATAAATTACATATCTCTCTTTAAGTGGTTATCTATTGATTTAACTATGTTGTCATGCACATAGGGCCATCCCACATGAACTTAAAAGACACCAAGGGAGCAATATATTGCAATCCATTTGCAATGTAGTCATACCCTCATCGATACTACCGTAGACCTAACTGACAACCCTCTTATTCTTCATGTTGAATTGGTCCTTCGGGAACACAAAATTACATGTAAATCGACAGGAAGCCTGTTGGTTTAAAACATAGACTGTATAAATAACGCCTATAACAATGCTATAATGAAGTCACCCACTGGTTTGATGACTGCCATGGTCGCCATCTTGTTTTTTTTTTGGAACCAGGATGGAGCAAGGAGTGGATCTGACTCACAGACTGTGGTGACACTTGGCAGTCTGTCACTCAAGCAGCCCTGCCCTTACATACGTGTAACTTCGAGTCATAATAAAATATGAACTGGTGAGTTATAATAAAATTCATATCCTGTACAGTCGTCATGGTTGTTGAAATTAGCTATAGAGACCAAAACTGTTTTTGTATCAGGCTGTAAATATGTTTATTTTGGCTGTAAAGTAGGGAATTTTAACATGGGGATTTACTCTGTTTTGGAGTCAGCCACAATAGGCTATTCGATGAACTGCAGTTTGGGCACTTTGGCACAGCTTAATTTTTAAGCCCCGGAGGCCGACACTAGGGTTATCAACTCTCTAATATGTTGTCATGTAAAGCAAGAGAAAATCAGTTCTTTTATTTTTGGATAAAAAAGAAAAGTATAGCATAATATAGTATAGTTTTATAATATACACATTGTAATGAGCTTCAACTGAACCACAAGGGCTTTTGGGCAAATCAACATTGAAAGTTCTTGACATTTTCACTTCAGCATTAGGAAATTGATTGCAATGTTGCTCCCTTAAGAGCTGGCTGGCATTTTCATATCATGGGAGCTGAGAACTCTCAGAAATAATTTATATTCCGTGGAGATGTAATCTCATTATAACCAAGAGATGTTGATACCCGGCAAAGTTCAACATGAAAAATGAATTGCAAACTGGTTCCCTGAAGAGTTGTCTGCAATCAGAATCATTTCACAAGTGTGACAAATGCATGGGAAAGTGACTCAGTGACACAAGTGCAGAGAATTATTGATAACCAAATTGATTTGCAGTCCCAGGTGACATGAGTAAAAGAAAAGGCAAACCTGAGATAAAATATGAATGTATGATAGACTGGAGAGTAGTTTGTAAGGAGACGGAGGTCAGAGGTCAGGTGGAGTCAGAAGAGAGTCAGATAACAAAGTGAGATCCTACAACTGAATAAAGTGCAAAAGGAAATGGAGTGCGAGAGCAGTGAGGGAAGTCGGGGGGGGGGGGGGCTGAGTACAGTTGTTATGGGGAAGAGAGTGGGGCCGAATCAACACTGTCTACAGTGTGTTCACTTAAACGTTTACATTCTCCTGACAAGTGACCTCTTGTGGTCATGAGGATAATGACTCCCCTTCTTCAGCCTGCTGCTTTTACACATCATCACTGAGACAAGCCCTTATCTGTTAAAGACACACTTTCAAGCAAGTATCCCAGTTGTAACAGAATTGCAAATCTCTGCAGCGTCCGTCTGGTCGGACTAGTCTTGGACCAAGTAATGCCAAAGCAGGCCACTGATGGAAAACCCTCATTGGTCACTAGGCTAATAGTGTTGTGAAAATCAATGCAAGCAGATGCTGGAAGTCTGGGAATAACCTGTGAATATTTAAAGGCCAATCAACAGCTTGTGTGCAGCATCAATTCAACCCATCAGCCTAGAGTCTACATGTCCCGCATTTTAACGCCTGCCTGTGCAGTAGCGCGTCCAAGGTAAAAATTCAAATATGGAGTCCACCCAAGGACATCAGCAGCAAAGCAATTACAGTTAGCCAACCTGTAATCAATAAAAACTTGAAGCTGGTAAAAGGTGAAATCAATAAAATATTAATCATGATCTCACCCAAGAGATGTTGGAGAGTGAAGTTTTGGCAGATGTTAAATATTTACATCCAAACTACATTTGATAGCTGTGTGTAAGAAGCAGGGAATATATTATACTGCAAGCTGTGAATGGATGTGTAGAGTGTGATATACTGTGCGCTGGCCCTGTGCACTGCGAGGACACTGTGACGTGGAATAAGACTTGTGGAATAAAATAGGACACTTGGCCATCTCGTATTTTTGTAGCTGCATAGTATCATATAGTGCAAGGTCTGAAGTTCACAGGGTTGTGCAGACAGTGTAGATTTTCAAGCATGGCCAATAACCACTCATGACAAACAGCATGGTAATAAATGGTGACAGTAGTAAGGTTTATCACTGGATAAGGAGGAGAGGTCCAGAGATTGTGTGTGTGTGTGTTGGGGGGGGGATCAAAACTAGGGATTCTGAGCTGGTGAAACGATGTTTAGAAATCACCTGCAAGTTTGTGAGAGTGTAGGAAAAGATTTGTGCAAATAGATCAAATTCACAGATCTGTAAATATATATATATATATGTATATGAATAAGACCTCAAATTGTCACTTTGGGCCTAATTACATTTGTCTTTTCAATGTGATTTTTGTAATCGGATGTGCCAGATGGGAACTCAGTTGCTGCCTTCTTCTTTTCTATATATTTTGTTTATATTGTAGTGATTTTAAGGTTGGGGAAAGAGGAGTGGAGCCGAGTGATTAAGGTAGCTAATGGTGTCAGAACACAGTGCAATAAGACAACTGGCCTTTAGCTGCATTCATTGTCCCGGTCTTCCGTTTGGTCTCACTGAGGAGAGGAGCTCTCGTGTGGCAGGAAGAGCATGTGAGACGTATATTTGATAAACTGTCCGTATTATGCAAACATGCCGTCTACCTGAAATCTAAATCTCAATGTGAGCCAGGCCACTTCAGCACACAGTCTGGCTAATCTGATCACTCTGCCAGCAAGTTCCAAACTTGGAGTGTACAGACTTAATGTGTCCTGGCATGATCAGATAACAAAATTTGCATTGAAAAGCCAAGCTTGAATTACATCAGCCACTTATTTAAAAAATAACTGCACCAAAACCTGAGTGTCCGTACAACTCACGGGACAATAAAATCATTAAGAGGGCTGGTGGTCATGGTCATTTTTATATGCACAACCTGAACTATGAAAACACAGTTCAAGAATAAGTTCAGTTATTCATCTTTGTAGTTCAAAAGATTTCAGAATGAAGCATTTTGCTTCAGTGCACAACAGCCATTTACATCTGATCTCAAAGGGTTGCTGTGTTTGATATTCAAGTAAACCGGCCTATTTAAGCGCTGCTCAGGAATAGTTTGTTATTCATCTGTGATGGCTTTTTTTTGTATGTGTGTCATTTTGCTGTTGGCTTTCTGGCAAACACATTTCAAACGGTTTAAAACTGATTCATTTATGAGGGGCTCCAACAACTCCAGTGGCACAGTGGGAAAAGCCCAAGAACATCAAATGTAAATGAGACACCTGGAGAACAACTTAATAGTCACTGTGTGTTCACAAAGGTGAAGCATACTACATCTGAAGATGTACTTTCAGTTAAGTTGGCCTCAAGTACAAGATTGACAGGTTTTGACATTCTGCTCAGAGGTTCGCTGTCTCTTTGAGCTTGAGTTCTGAAACCACACACATAAACTGCCTGTGGTGATTCACAGACTGACAGAGCTCTGGCTGTGAACTCTGTTAGAGAAAACTGTAGATGGACATAAAATGAAATGAGCATCACAGCTTGTAGATGTTGGTACAGATCGGTGTAAGTCAAGAGAGTCTTTGAGAGGGTTGTTTCTTGGTAAATTCAGACCTGACAGAGTAAAGTTGGCCAATTATATCCAATCTGACAGATGATTCACTTCTCGGTATCTAATTTTAACTTCTCTTATTCTTCTATCTTGTCTCTTTAATTAACACCACCATCATCGCTGCCATCACCATGATTCTTTAACCTGCTCCTTTCTCTTCCTGTCCTGGAATGAGATTTCTACAAAATGCTCAATTTAAGCTCAATGGTTGATCCTTTGAGAGACAGTCAGTATTATTGCTGGTCAGCTTCTTCTTTTGATTCCTTTTCTCCTCACCTCTTTCCTATTCTCCGTCTTCTTTTCCTGTTTACTTCTTCTTCTTCTGATGCAATTTTCTTTTTGCTTCTTTGTAATTGCGTTGCTTGTTTTCCTTTGCTCCTTAATTAATCTACTGTGATTTCAGGTTGCATAATATAAAATATGGAAAGTCCAGGGGGAGGTGAGTCATTGTTACAGTCACTGAACCATGGGATAGAAAGAAACACAGTTGGACACTAGAAACATACTGGCAATATAAGATTAATAAAAAGATCAAAAGGGGATCCTGCCAATTTTCAACCAGCTATGGATCATAATAATGTGGGTATTATGTACAACTGAACTGCGGTAAACTTCCCCCAATCTTGCCAGCACCCAAATCTCCCTGTTTAAGTCCAAGCTCAAATTCACCTGTTGACACAAGTTTTGATGGCTCAGGGGCTGTTACTTGAGCTCCAGATTGTATTTCCACATTTTCATGTGCCTGCCACCATGGACACAAAGAGAAAAGAGGCAGATCAAGAGAGATTGACCCCTCTTTCTCACTGTCAAACTCAAACCAAACTCAGATCAAACTGCGAAACTAGGCAGGTTGATCAAATATAAATCAAGATTTTGTTACTGTATTGTCTGTTTTAGTGCACTGTTTAGCTACAGTACAAGAATTTGTGAACAAGAAATGGGCGCCATACTGTTCGCTGTATTGTAAAAATGGTGGCTGGAAAAACTCAAATGGTTAAACTAAGCAGTGCTGGTAAAATATGAGCCAAGATTCTGTTACTGCATCGCCTATTTCTCACCTAAAGTGTTTCTAGAAATAAATTTTAGCTTAGTGCTTAACTGTAAATGAGATTATTTGTAGGCCAACACAGAGTGTAGCATTACTCTGGCTCCCTCAACAAAAAGCCAATGGTAATTTTCAACTGGATTTTGTATTATTGCACAGCAAAAAAAGTTCATGATACTTTCATTGTTTTGTTCAGAAAGGTAATCATCACGATAACACTTGAACTGACTGATAACAAATTACACCATGGTGGTATAACTTTGTCACCACCACAACAAGGCTATAAAACCATGTTTGACATGATCACATTCTGTAGTCTGATTTAGCCACTTGTTAGCAACCCCCTTTATTAAGAACCGTAAAAGCTTAAAAATTAACAAGTTGTTTATTTACCAATGTATTTTATCACATAACAAAACAAGAAAGTCTCTTAAGTTTATGCTAATCACAGACCTAATTTCAGGCATCCAACTAAAAATCATTTTTTAAAAATTCAGAGACGGGGGAACTGGAGTGCTAAAGTGCTAATTTCTAGGTTTTAGGACTCACTCCTGCACCATGTTATTCCAGATAGTTTATTACCAGCCAGCCGCCATAATGCTTCCTGTGTCAAAATGGCCAAGCTTAGATTACACCACCTACCAGCAAGACAGTTTATTGGTGTGGTGCGGTTTAGTGCATTCTGGTCATTGTAGTTTTTCTACCTCTTGCAGCCACAGCCCATTTCTTCATTTGTCCCTGGTCATGTCGCACCAATTTCAAAAGTACTTGCTTATTTTTACTGTAAAGACAGCCTAGTTTAATGAGGAACATCTTCCCAGCCACAGCAAATATATATATTGTATAATGCATGTTATAATTATGTATCAATCAAATATAGAAGCATCACGTGAAACATTTTCAGATAAAATCCTTCATGCATGTTTGTTTTGGTTTTTTTTTTCGATTAAAGCTTTATTCACCCAGTTTCCTCCCAGTTAGAAGCCATGTCTGATAAATGATTAATGCACATGATCTACTCTGCTTTCCAATATAGGCAACAGGAATACATGTCACTGTAAATTACCATATTTGCCATGAAGCACTGATAGTGCTGCAAGTGGACCAATGCTGAGCACTAATCCTGTTGGTCTTTGATGTCTAATCCACGACTCGTACATGTTCTAATACACACTTTTGTATTATACATGAACATGCACACATGTGCATCCACCCATCTGTTAGGAAGCTGCAACTTCATCTGGACCCCTGCTGTGTATTTCCCTCCATGTTCGCAAAAATATCATCTCACCACCTTCATGCTTTACTCCTCCCTCTGAGCATAAGTGCATGAATAATTTGGTGCCTTCAGCGTGATAATGTGGTATATGTTTATGGTCTGATTACTCTGTAATCTATGACATGTTCAAAACCTGATCTGGTTAGATTTTGTACAAAAGAAGTATTTAAAGTTAAAGGGTTAAAGTTAAATCTGCAGAAGCACATATGAAAGAAAATCTGTGTCTCATATCCTTAGATGTATTCTGGTGAGGAGAAAATCTGAGCATACGCACACATTTAAAAATACTTACTGTGGTAATTCTTTACACCTCATATTCACAGAGGAGTACACCTGCAGATCATTGCATATTTAAAAACTGGTTTATAAATAACTGTGAGGGGAAATGATCCATGTCTAAAGCTTACATAAACCGCAACCCTCCTTTGATAAGACACTGTACAACAGAAAGCAAGAAGCTCAGATCTTAAGGGACTTTTCCACTGAGCGTTTTTTATATTTCAAGTACATACGGTTGATCTCCATATAGCTTCTTTACACTTCCATGCACACTAATGCATTCATAATTCATACTGTAGATTCAATTTTAAAAAAGGAAAAAATGCTCTGCTCACACTCTGCTACCTCATAAGTACTATTCCGTAAATATTCTCCATCTCGGTCCTTCAGTCTATGAATATATCTTACTGACGACTGCTTCTCTTTACATGCATGCCTAAGTTTGCTTAAGACCTTTTGTTTTAAAGTGCAATCAGCTGTGATCTGTATTCATAAAGACAGATATATATGGGGATAGCAATAACAAAATAATTTAGTGGAAAAGGAGTAGCTGTGTTTTTCACCTGGGTTACTGGATATGGAGAAGTAGGTGTGCTTAGACACACACACACACACACACACACACACACACACACACACACACACACACGAGTTACTATATTGTGTATGCATGTGGGATGAATGCACATACTGTAGAGTAAATGTATTGTATGTACTGTGTAAAGGCTCATGCCCACTCACAAATTATAAGCTGACATGTAGAAATGACAGTATTTAATATATGTACAATAGAGAGAAATTACATAACACACATGCCAACAGACCATTTACTACTCTATCCTCTTGTTTCTCACTCCAGTCCCATCCAGCATCACCCTCCCTGTTCCTCATATCCCCCACAAGAATACTTCTTTAGCCGTTCTTTCATCTTATCCATGAGTCAGTCATCCTCTCCTTTTTCTCTCATCTGTAATCTTGGATTACTTTTATAGTCTTAGCTCCAAATGCGTGTCACATTGTGTCTTCTCTTCTCTTCCTCACCAGCTCAGGAGGAGAAAGAGATAGCCAGAGATCACATGCTCACAAGACACACAACAGAAAGACACATTTAGTACGACTGAAAAGAGTTAAACATTAGACAACTGCCTATGAAAGCAACACTACTGGCTGTTGAACTGTTTTACCTTTGATTGACAGTTAAAGTTCATCAAAATCTAACCAATAACTACCAGTAAGGCCTTGTCCACACCTACACAGGGATTTTTTGGTTCATATTGCTCGTATGTCTTTGTATGTGCTACACGTCACAGATAAGGTGACATTTCCTGCAATGGTGGACATGGCCAAATCAGTTCTGGTTATAACCTTGCAAGCAGGACTTTTTATATGTTTACAAATAAATGTGCTATTGCACAATATTGGGGAACAGATGCCACTGGCTTTAGTGTCAGGGTTATGACCCCATCTGTCTGAATAAAAATGCAAAAACACAAATAAAGCACTTTCAAGAGCTTGCCAACCAGACAGATTTTTTTCGTATGTGCTTGCATAGGCCGAGTTTTTTTTTATTTTTTCCCCCAAAATACCTTGTATATGTGCACTAGGCATTAGATGCGCTCAAACAAAAATACAAGCCCACTTGTTACTGTGTCGACTTAACAAGGTACATCGCATTTCAGTTTTTGCGTCTGAAGGAATAGCTCAGTGCATGTCAGCTGTGTGCCCAAGAGAGGGAAAGATGGTGGATGAAAGCAGATAAATCAGCAGTCAAGGTATCAAGTGGTAGAAAATGTATAGTGTAGATTTCACTTTGTCAATGAATAAACACTGCAGCTCCTCAAGACTCCAGGAAAGTTCCTGTGTCGTGTTTCCTGATGCAGGCAGGCACGTTAACCTATGCACATGCATGTGCTTAATAACCTCCCACCCCTGGAAAATAGGGCTACCCCGAAAGCCACAGCGTTATTCTAAAACAGGAATTTACCCTGCATGTAATGTTTTTTTGTGAAACCATATTGAACGGTAAATTACATCACTGTTTACTTCCTTATTTAGTACTGAGATTTTAAACATGGTAGATACAACTGCTGAGTGGTAAACAAAAAATACTAAAAACCTTCCTGTCACAGTGTCAGGCAATTAAAAAAAAGTTAATTTCAGACACTGCTGTCAGTCCATCAAAGATAGACAGGGTTTAAAAATACTTATCGGGTAATTTAGGCTCATCACAAGACCATTTCAGATATCCATCATCATCACGTCTTGTCAGTTTCAAAATAAACTAGTGCTGATGCTTCATAATGAGAATTATATAAACAACAGTAGGTGCATGCACCATAAACAACTAACTGATGTAAAAATTTCAGGAGTGGTTGGGCTGATAAAAAGCCAAAACTGTTGGAACAAAGCAAGACATTGTCTAATGCTACATATTCTGCAAGTTTAAGAATCCCCCTTCATTGCAGGAGATCCATGAGCTCTCTAATCTTCATTAAGATGCCATTATGTTTTTTTGCTTTTACCAGCTCATGTCAAACTGTTTTCATGTCTCTCTGCTTTCAAGCAAAACTCACTTCTTGTTTAATGTAACTGAATTGCAATATTTCGGTCTAATCCCACATTCCTATCTCATTTCTTTTACTGTATGTTCTTCAGATATCACCAAACTGTAATATAAGCAGACTGTACTGTGGAGTCATCTCTCTTCACAGCTGTATTAAAATGATTTACTGGCTGAATTGGCTTAGCCCGATTTCAAGGCTGGCTCACAGGCCCAGCTCATCTGATTATTCACATTATCAAAGTCCTGCCAAAATCAGGGGGGACTAAGAGAAGGGAAACTGAGTGGAGACAGGCTGGAAAGAAGCAAAGGAAATGTAATGTATTTTTAGACCAGCTTCCTCGATCAAGTCAAGAGGTTGACAGGTTTGAGGAAGTATTGAAGTTCAATTGAAAATAGATTCTTTGGTCTAAAAATGTAGGTTTTATTTTAATCTGATATCTTATGGAATGATGATGGCTACAATTAGCTTTGAATGCTACCCTCTTTTTCTGTAACTGCTGTCATTGGTTCTGCAGTGTTGTGAAACTCAAGATGCCAAGGTTTGTCCTTTAAACTACGTGCTGCAAAAGCAGAGAGGATACATCCCCATAAAAAACACCAGCAAGATGTAAAGATGTATAATAAAGGGCCTGATTTACACCGCAGTGAATGCCTGAACTGTAAATAACTAAATAAATCAAAATTAAACCCCATGCTCCACCAAAGGTCACCATCTTGTCTGTCAGAAGGTGAAGAGAGGAATTCTCTTGAGGGTTGAATGACGATTGTCGCATTGATTGTTTTTGGTTTTCAGGAGATTTCACGGCTACAGTTTGCAGTCAGATTTAAGGTCAGCATGATATTAACAGCCATGTCCTAAGAGGACTTCCTGCTCCTATATTTCTAACCACAATTTGTGCAATCCCATACCGTGACAGTTTCATCTGTTTTAGTTAAGATTGATGTAACTAATGAAATGAAGGAGATGTTTCACTGACCACTGCAATGGCATGAATGGGATAAAAATAGACTGGATAATGTAATTTGGACCTGGCCATCATAAGTCTATTTAGCATTCATCAGGGGCCATGTGCATGAAATAACATTCAAACACACACACACACACACACACACACACACACACACACACACACGTCTTTAATGAGTCAACAACTTAAATTCTAAAGGCCCTGTTTGAAGGATCTATAGTTCATGGTCCATAGTGCATGGTGCAAGTGCATTCAGGGCATGTACAACTCCACTAATGCAGGTGAAACTGCGCATAACCTGGGCACAATGTAAGGTGCTGGGGATAAAGGGGATTTTTTTCTTTTGTTAAGATTGAGTTGCTGCAGTAATAACAAGTTGGGTCATCTCCAGTCCTTCTCTTTGCTGCCAACAGTTGACCGAAACAAAGACAAATAATGTTACTAACCATATCTCACTTGGTAAAAAGAGCATAGGTACGCTTTTTAAGAATGTAAGCATTGCAAGGAAGGTGAATGGCAAGTCACAGAAACAACCCAGCAATATATCTGACAGTGCTGTACGCAGGAAGGCCAAACATATACTTGCAGATGCCTCACATCTGTTACACTCAGAGTTTGAGCTTCTTCTGTCTGGCCATGGATTTAAGGTCCCAAGAACCAGTCGTGACATTCATAGGATGTACTTTATTTCCTATGCCATACAGGCAATGAACACAGAGTGGCAGTGTCAGGGAATACTCCTATTTTGTAAGATGTGCAGTCTTTTAGTATTTATGTAAGTTATTGTTCCTACCTGCCTGTTTGCACTAATGTATCTTGTATATTGTTCATTTGCATGTTTTAATGGTATACTCTGTTTGTATCTACCTTTGCTGTGTTTAAGTGAACCTGAAGACAAATTTCCACTGAGGTGGACAATTAAGTCTATCTAATGTAATGTAATCTAATTTAATGTCAGCAGTACAATGTTTGTCATCAAACTGAAAACAAGTTATCTGCAGTGTAAACTGCTTTAAGTGGTCACAGTTACAGTGATCAACTGCTCATGTGAATCAAAAAGCTTGGGACAGTCATACCCGTACCGGTGCAGCTTAAATAATTTGCTTTTAGTGTTCATCATGGCTTTTTCATAAAATGAGAAAAAAACAAACAACAATATTTCTTTTTTTAAACTACACTTCAGGGTACTCTGCCTTGCAGCAACCCATATGCTTTTGGCTGGCTACCTGAGGCTGGTGCTGCGCACACACTTAAATCATGACAGGAAAAGGAGTCATGAGAAAAGACAGAAGGCAGATGTCAACGTTGTCCAATTAATTTTATATATGAATATTGTAAAAATAGGCTACAAATTTCATTTCCATGTAAATCTGCAGGATTAATAAATAAAAAGAAAAAAAGAATCAGTTGTAATAATCATTCGCCTGAAGTGATAAATTTACCCAAACAGCCTCGATCACTGTAAAAGGCTTTCATTAAAATTGTATACATAAAGAGGGCTCTCTAGAAATAATTCATCACGACCAACTACAGTTGTACACTGTTATTCCATATTGTCACTAATGTTAGTCACCATACCAAAGTACAGTGGTGGTTTAGTTCATTTAAGATCAATATGAAAACAAATATGAAAGGGCAACAATTACCCACAGAGTTTTATCTCTTGCTCTCTTTCCTGCTCTCTGAGTTTCTCTTTTTTCTACTTTCTTCCTTTTTTCTTTATTTCTTTCCTCTGAGAGCAAATTAGCCTTTTGACACTAGCGCCATGTCTCTGTCAGGGTTGAGGAATGCATCTGTCCTCTTTGATATGTCACTTTTGTGTGTGTGTGTGTGTGTGTGTGTGTGTGTGTGAGGGGGAGACAGATAACCATATGTTGTTACCAGTCAAGCATAGAAACTGCCAGATATTGTAAACTGCTCATGCGCGAATGATTAATACGGTTTGAGACCTGTATTGATTAGCTTCACAGACACAACAGGTGGCGAGCCTGAAACTAGATTGGGCTTGTTTACATTTGCTTTTCCTTGGATTTTGCTGCCATCCCTCATTATTTGCATCCTATGACTTTACATATTATGTCAGCACTTTATATCAATATTTATTACTGCTTTAGATTCAGAAATTGCTTTGCAGCGACAGCCTTGGAGGAAAGTGTTTCTCCTTAAAATCCAATTACTTCTCCTAGTTATCATTTTGTGGGAGCGTATATTGGAGTTTTAGTCAGGAGGGTAAACCAATTTGAAAATGGAGAGAGGCCTTGATGGAATTGTTGATGTGTGTGTGCATGCATGGAAAAATCCATGCCAGGTTTGTGTGTGTGTGTGTACCTCTATGCATTGTTCAATATAGTGCTATTCTCATACAGGTGCGTCATCTACTGTACCAGCGACTCCTCGGCTGCCTGGATGATCGGTTTGATTGTGATCAATAAACAACCTATCCACGGCTGCTGTGTCACTGCAGACGTTTTGTGACTGATGAACCCAAACTGAGTTGATGTGAGTGTGTGTGCGTGATGTTGGTGGCGGTAGTGGAGGGCTTTGGGAATTTGGGGGTGGACAGGCCTGTTAAGATCATTCTCCTGTGACAGACCACTCACTCTCATCCTCTCCGCTCTCAAAGTCAACTCATTGCACTCTCATTTCACACTTGATAGCAAATGGAGAGGGGGAAAGAAAAGCAAGGGGTAAAGGGGAGGAGAGGAAGAGGTGGAGAAAAGGTGCTTTTGGACAGTGAGGAGGAAAGATGAGATGGAGAAGGGAGGGTCAAGAGGTGTCACAAAAGGACAAATGAGAAAAGCTGTTGGGGGGCTGGAGAGATGGGGAGAATAAAAACAGAAAGAAAAAAGACCAAAACTGAGAAAATACATCTATCACAGCAGCAGAACTGTTTTTTCTTGGGGTTTTTTTGTTTAAAGAAGTGCTTTAATTTTATCATTCTGCATGCAAAAACACAGGTGGTACCATGACATGCACTACTACTACTACTACTAACACTACTACTAATACTGCTACTAATGACAGTATAGCAAAAACTCAGTCAGGAAGACTTGAGTTTTGTATACTTATATCAATACTTTATTCCTCATAACATCTGCCATTCACTTCTCACATACATGCTCACTCACAACTGCTTGCCGTCATTTTCTGTGGCTGGTAATTGAGACATCAACTGTTCCATCAGCTGATCACAGTTAATCTATAGCACAGCAACATCATATTATATGGCTACTGACTTTTTAAATATGATTCTCTTTCTGCCTTTGCTTGGTTCATGCTGCAGTTGTGTGCATCCTCCATCTCCCCATCACTGCAGTCTTAGCAGAGTCCACAGCATCCACCACCAGTGACTGGCCTCCATGAGGGGATTTAACTTGCTACTGCTGAGGGCAGACATCCCTTGAATAAATAAAATCTCCCTATAGAGCACCAAAGATTTTCTGTCAAAACCTCAATCATCACATATCATCTGTTAATCTCTGCACCTGTAATCTATGTTAAACAATTATCTCTATTTCATGGACCCCTAATGATTGAACTACTACTACTACTACTGCTAATACTACAAAAAAAATATCAACAACAAATGGCTTGTCATTTGTATTTTTGCAGTTCACCCAAACTCGAATTTTAACCAGGAATTTAACAATTGAGCTGACCTCCTGTGTTTTCATTTTTCTCTACGCTGCAGTGATGTAGCACTGTGATCCAGGATGCATTATTAACAGATGGGCGTGGTTACAGGTGTAACTGAGCATAATTCTGACACCTTAACACACCAGATGTTTATTGTGGTCAGAGGTGCAAGATGTGAAACATTCAAAAAGGGAGGAGAGCACAATGCCACTACTTTGGCACTTTTACACATGATCCGATCATTCCCAATATAAACAATCAGTATAAGGTGACAGAGGGCATTTCACATTACAGAAATTCATCGCTGTATCAAAAAATCCATAGCTTATAAAGTGACTTAAAATGGTACATAGGATTGCTGGATATTGACAACAGTGACTAATGTACGTATGCCAACTTTTACACAGTTTAAGCACTTGACCTGAACTCCAGCTCTGAAGGACAACTTAACAGCAGCTCAGAGTACATCCTTGGGTGTGGTTACACATGCAAGAGCAACACTTTTCCGTTCACACCCAATGTTTGCTGTGAGCATTACTGGTGCGAGACATTACAAAGTTCTAACTCTTAAAAGGTGAAAGGGATTTTGAGAAGCAAGGGCACCATGTGCTGCTCTCCCGAGGACAGATTAGACCCTTGATATCCCAAGACATGATGCATGATGGTGCTGTGGGTCATTATATAAAACCTCTAAAATGTACAATGGCACTACTAATATATAAAGTATTTAACACCAGACTTGCACATAAACTTATCAACTATTGCACACAAGAATATTTACTTATAATTTAGTACTTTTGGTTTATGGTACTACTTTCTATGCTCAAAATCTGACTATTCTCTTTCACCACAGCTTTCATCACACTCAGAGAGCTGGGAGCTGCTGCACAGTCTTCTCTTATTTATATATATATCAAGACATGATGCATGTATATATATATATATATATATATATATATATATATATATATATATCCTCTGGGCAGCTGTGGCTCAGGAGGTAGAGCAGTCGTCTACTAATCAGGTCGCTGGTTTGATCCTGGACCCCTGCAGCCTACAAACTGAAGTGTCCTTGGGCATGATACTTAATTGCTTTGTGTGAGTGTGCGTGTTTATTACTTCTGACGAGCACGTGGCACCTTGCATGTAGCCTCGGCCATCAGCATACGGATGTGTGTGTAAATTTGTGAATCGTGATTGTAAAGCCCTTTGAGTACTCACTATGACTAGAAAAGCCCTATAAAAATGGAGTCCATTTATCATTTACTTTTTTCATCCAGGTCTTCAAGAGTAGGGCTGCAATAAATTAACATTTTCATTGTCAATTAATCTGTAGTTATTTCCTCGATCATTCAGTCAGTTGTTGTTTGATGTATAAAGTGTCAGAAAATAATGAAAAATGTCCATCAGTGTACCCCAGAGCTCAAAATGACATCCTTAGATGTCTTGTTTTTTACATAACACAAATATGTTTAGTTTACTGTCAGAGATGAGAAAACCAGAAAATAGAGAGACCAGAAAATACTCACATTTAGGAAGTTGCAATCATAGAATTTTGACTTTTTTTTTTCTTAAAAAATGTATATAAACCAATTATAGATTATTAAATTAGTTGGCCAATGATTTGGTAGTTAAAAGCAAATCAATCAGTTATTCAGCTCTATCAAGAGTGACCTGCAAGAGAGCATCATGCATCTTTTTGGCAACTTGAGAAATCTGGGGTGGAAAACATTAATAAAGGATATTTCTACTGAAGTTGGAGTTGTATTTTGAATATTCCAGAGTCCTTTAACTTGTCCAGAGTTCAGATGAACACGGCCATTTCTTAACCTCTCCTTCACAGTCTGTTTGCATAAATAACTTTGCTTTGCTGTATAGCTTCAAAAGGTGACAGCTAATATCTACAGAGGGAGAATTCCCTTTAATTCACACAATAAAAATCTAAAATGTGTACTGTCCCTGGGGCCTTAATTAAACATCCAACCAAATACTGCTACTATAGAGTCAAAACTTTTGCTCATTAGATATGCAGACTGGAAAGTATTGATAAAGAAAACTGCAGGCTCAGCGTGTCCAACAAAGAGTTTCTGAACTCAAACTTTAGGTATCACATCACACATTTATCATATTCAGGAAATATGATAAAGTAAAGAAAGCAATTATAGTAGAGCATAGCATGTAATTCCTAATTGTTTTTAATCTCTGGTGACCTGTTTTTTCCATAATTTATATTGCTTGCATAATGAAATAACATCTGGTGTCTGCAGTGAATCTCTTATATTAGAGCTCTACTAAATAAATCCGCAGTTATATACACAACAGCTAAAGCTGGTCTGTGATAAGCACCAAATCAACTCATACTGGTTATGAGTCACCATTACAAGGCGTAGACAAGGTGGCATAATATTTTAAATGCATTAACATCACTCATCTCAAAACCCGCCCAGTAGCTCAGCTGGTAGCGTGGGTACCCAATGTTGAGAGGCTATGTCCTCGCTGCAGTGACTGCAGGTTCGATTCCAGCCTCAGCTGCATGCTATCCCTCTCTATCTCCACCTTTCACACAGGCAAAAAAAAAAAGGCAAAAATCCCCAAAAAGGTACCTTTAAAAAAAGGTATTTATAGAAGACTGACTGAGGTAGGGGACCCAAGTCACATGATCCATTAAGGTCCTATTTAGTAATAAATACCTTTATATCAGCATGCATAAACGTGGTTCAAAGTGAGGGACTCAAGTCACATGACTTGACTAGTCGGTTTGAAGACACAAATTTGAGGACTTGACTTGCTTGACAGTGCTGAAGAAAGACTCAACTTTACTTTGACTTGCCATTCATGGCTTGAAACTTGACTTTTTTTAAATATTTGCATTTCTCTTGAAATTGAGAAGTAATGTTTTGTTTATGACACATGACTGGGTGATTTCTAGTACAATGCGCACAAACCTGCCAACCTACTAGGACACGGCAGACCAGCAGAGACCAACGCACAAGGCAGCAAAACAGGGTCATTCAGAAGAGTTTCCTTGGCTCTCGAGGCTATTGCTCAAACACACGTGCCCACTACACGTGCTGCCACCACAGAAACAAAGAGTACACAAGCAGATCAAGAGCACGTACCCCGACCACCCCCTTTCTCAAACTCGTACCGAAATCTGATCAAACTGTAAAACTAGGCAATGCTAATCAATTATAAATCAGGAAAATATTACAAAACTGCCTATTTCTCACCTAAAATGTTTTCAGAAACATTTTAGTGCCATGTTTAGCTTGTGACTTTCACTTGTGTGATTCACAAATTTGCAAAAAAAATGTACATACAGATTTATTTTCGGCCTTAAGGCTAAGGCTGTGCAACTCAGTTTGTCTGCCATAATTGCTGCAGCACTTAGAAAATATGTTGCTGATTTGGTCTATTAAATTGAAACGCTTCAATAATTGCAGTGCTTTATAAGAACATAAATGGCACAGTATGAGATTAAATTTTGAAAGTAATGTTAACAACCATGTGCCTTCAGAATTTGTGCACTCCGCAACTTTTAAAATATTAAAGACGATTTTCAAACAGCCTTAAATTATCAAAGAAATTGCCAAAGCTCTAAAGATGGATGTTTCTCTGCAGTTGTAATTTCATGTTCATCTTTACCAAAAGAGTAATTCTGTGAAAGGGAATTATCTGTCTGTGAGTTAGATACAGATTGGGGCCAAAGTCTCTGAGAACTTTGTACATACTCTTATTACCCCTGTGTTTAAATTGTTCTAAATGTTTTGACAGTCGTACATTCAGTTTAACCCGCTGAAACGTTTTTCCTTTTCTTTTATCCCAATAAAGAAGGATGAGGCATGTCACAGCTGTTTTTCTGTTTGAACATGGTGACACACAGAAAGGACAAAACTGTTGCCTCATCTGAAGCTGCTTCCTTTTATTTCGTAAAAGAGTCGAAAAATGTTTTGTGGCAAACTGTAAAACATCAAGATGTTCTCTTTTTTTCCCCAGCGCAGCTCTTTTCATAGTGAACGAATGTATCTGTGAAGAAAAGTCAGAGATAAGAAAGAGAGGAAGGGGCAACAGAAGCAAGAGAGAGTGTAAAGTGTTTGTATGTGTCTGCAATTTCCTCCAAAAAAACGGAAGAGAGTATGTGCCAAGCTTCAAACGACAGGGTCTGTTCTTTGTTCTGTGCCATAGTGTTTGCACTGGAAGCTTTTTATGAAAAGTCTCTCTATGACTCAAGAGCTCCCACTCTGCTCTGTGCCTCCATCCACTTCGATTTATTTCAGGGTAGACTGACGGCACTCCACTTGATCATGGGATTCAAACCAAAACAGAACAAATCAAAGAAATTAAAATTTCTGCTATTTTTGAGGAGTATTAACTTCAAAACTACGTCATCCACAAATGCCACTTTACTTCTTACACAGCTCCGGGTGGAAGTGGGAGATATGAAAGCTGCGTCTTTGTTGTTGAGAGATACAGACACAGACATTTAGACAGAGATGTAGAGAGGGACGGAGATGAGGAGGGGGCACTGCTGCTGCTTCCCACAGCCAATGCTTTTAGTGAGTGCGCTATAATTTTCTAAAACAGGAAGAGTGACTGCATCAAGCTTCAAACAGCAGGACCTGCTCTTTGATCCGAATCTTTTCATGAAAATACTCTATCTGTGCCTTAAGAGTTTACAATCTGCCTCCTGCCTTTATTAAGAGAATTTAAATGAATAGAAAAAAATAGCTCCAGATTCAACATTTTAAAGCGCACAATTACATTTTATGCTGTGCAATTAGAAATGTGCTCATTTGCATATTTGCCAGAGGCACCAAAAAATTAAGAGTACCTGAATGTGTTGAACTCGAAATGTTCAGAGAACAGGATGAGTCATTTGCAAATCAGGGATCAGGGATGCAAGTGATAAGGACGGACACAAAGGGATGGCTGAGGGCCTTTATAGTCTTATAAAGGCTCGGGACCGGGGAGTACCACTGATTTTCTTCACAACTTGTAAAATTGCCCGTGATTGGCCTTTGTTTTACAATGCAAAGAAAAAACACATCAATGCATGCCAATCAAGTTCACCTCATTGCAGCTAATGAGCCGACCGGTGCTCATCTGCATATCACACCAACTGTGAGAGAGGTAGGGGGCAGGATATGTGAATGGGTCCCTATAATCAGTAATAAACTACCATCTAATAAAAAAACAACACTACTGCTGCGAACATATTAAGATATTTAAAAGGTTAATCAACCTTCAGAAACACCAGCCATGTCTCCTAGAAATAACATTTATATACAACTACAGCAAACACATTTTGAGAGAAATGTAATGTGAAGCAAATGAGGTTTTCTATGAACATGATGAAGAAATGTTGGTAATAAACACAGGCAGGTGTACAGACACTGTATGAGCAGACACATGCTCAAGCACCTGCCCTTTTGGCCTCCGACTATATAAGTGTCCGTCTTGCCAGACATGGTTCTTTTTAAATAATTTTTATTCTGTTTATTTTAATTTGGCCTATGGCATCAATTCTTTTTTTTTTCTTTTTTAAAATTTGGGCCATGGCATCGATTCTCTATTGAAAGTGTGTTTTACGCCTGACAACTGCATTCGAATACCCTGCCCATCCCTCTTTGACTTCCATCATCACAGACAGCGCCGTTTCTGTCTTACCCGTCTGTACTTTATATACACCTCAGATTCACTTTATTTGTCATCTTTAAATATGCACTACCATACATAAATAAAAACCAAATTGCACTTCCCCTCAAAGGATAGTGCAAGTCAGTAATAAACAGCAGAATAAAATAAGTAAATAAAAGTCATAAAATAAGTAAATAAAAGTCATAAGAAAGTTAACTGAGCGCATCATTGAGGGCCGAGACATGACTGGCCCCTTTAAGTGTCCATAAAGTGCATAGTCTTTTTTTTTTAATTGTCCACTCAAAGCAGTGCGTTGGGGTGGATTTAAAGGGCAGTGCATGTTCGCTGGGAGTTCAAGAGTCTGACTGCCTGTGGAAAACTGCAGCCGACCACTCGCAGCCGAGTGGTCCTGGAGCAGATTCCACCGGCTATGGAAGGAATTTCCTCTTTGAGGAAAAATTAACAATCTTATCTTTTTTCATCAGTTAACACACTAAAATGGAGCACCCTACAGAGCAATCTCCCTGTCCTGCCTTGTTTAGTTTTTAATTTATTTTATTCAATTTTCTTTTTTTGTGGCAAAAAGTGATGCTTGTTGGGTAGCTCTGTATGACCACAGTCCATGTATTCATATCTCTAGAGACAAGTAACTAAAAAAAACCTTTGTCCGAAAAACCAACCATTCCTTGATTTTGTATGCAGAGCATATTTCCTTTTGTCTCTCTTATTCCTCTTTAAAAGCAAGCATGTTCAGTATTAATGCAACAGTAATAAATTCAGCATTAAAAAGCACAAAAAGTACACTCAGTTGATGGATGTTTCTCTGTTACACAGTACAACAATCTAAGGGGGGACTTAAATATTAATACAGGATCTGTGGATATTTCTTCACTTTGTCCGCCAGAATAATATGTAAAAAACCGTGCATTTTCATGAATGTGATCACTTTAAGCCATAATTACCTGATTCTACGTCATACTCAATTGTATGTATGTTTGTATGTAAGCATACAATAAGTATAAGTATACAATAAGAACAATGTCAAATATGAGTATAATAAAAAGATAAAATTAAATTTGAACATTTACCATTTAAATCAAAAATGCAAAACTTATTTGCTCAAATAAGGTGCATATGTGCAATATAAATGCTCTTATATATTTATATGTTCCTTTACAAGGCCTCCAATAACTGGCTCTTACACTCAACGTGCGATTTATGAGAGATATTTAGGAGCATATGATGAGAAATCTGAAGTGTAATTTAACCTTGTCAGAGTGTGCTGGACCTGTAAAGTATGTGATTGATTACCGTATGACAGTCAGGGGTCTAGGATTAATAAACAGACTTAATCATTCTGAATTACACATCAGAGAGAGGCTGTAAATCTGAGAACAGAGGGGTAAAAATCACGCCTTGCTGTGGTAGTGTTAAATTTGCCAATCGCTGATGGTCTGTAATTTAGAGGCGGCCAAGCCACAGAACACATTAGTAATGGCACTGTTTCAGCGCTCGAGCATATGCGCTTGAAATGCAGCCTCAAATTAAGATTTAATGTCTTGGCTGGGAGACATGTCAAAATATGGAGAGATGATATTAATTATAACTTAACTGTACTAGTGTAATTATTTCCAAAAAGAGTGCCTCTGTATTAGTGAGGTAATGCCAGTGGTTTCAGGCTGGAATCTCGATTACATCTAATTTTATTTTTTAGTAAAGATTACCCTTTTACTGAATAAGCAAAAAATCTTACATGTCCCAAATCAAGCCTATATATGTTTCTTGAATTCTTCTGTACATTAACACTTAAATGTAAAGGAAACCTGCCAAAGTAGACACTCCACACTCAAATATTACTAGGGACAAACTAGGTAACGTTTGTAAAAGTTTTGTTTTGAAAATATTTTTAAACTATGACAGGTGAACTTGATTGGACATTAAAACAATGATCAAAATCCTGTGCTTGATCCAATTTCTGCACACATCTGTGCATTTAGCAACTTTATACATACTAAAAACTGAAAATGAAAATGAACTTAGCCTTAAGGTAAAAAGTCAGCATTGACTCACACTGTACATTGACTTCATTTTTGTCGCTTTACATAAGACATCACCTGACTGATGGCAGTAGATGCTTGTAAATTTATGTCTTTAATCTTGGAAATTCAGTTGAGTTTTCTTTTTCTCTGGGGATTTTACCCTCCTCACTGTAAGTATTTGCCTTTTTATTTTAACCTTCAGTGGCCCTTATTCCCTATGGCACTTGTAAAATTGCATTCACTGAATTATTGATTTGAGTAATAAAAGCCTGTTGTACAGTGTATGAAAATGCAGAAGATCCTGTGTACTTGTAGCAGAGTGTACCTTAAAAGTCAGCAACATCCAGCAGCCACTGACAGATGATTGTCTCTCATGGTTTGTCCTTTGACGATGGAGGTGGGAGAGAAACAAAGGTGGTCAACAGCAATTTTCATCACATCATTTCTGTCTGTCAGTCTGTCAGGCGAGACCTCCATGTTCATTACTGCAACTGAATTGTGTTCGCACTGCTTTCAACCAGCAGCAATACACGTAGAAGAGACAGATACTGGTCACGCACGCAGAAACCCATGTATGTACACACATACAGGACGGAGAATAGACTCAATAGACGAGCCGGGCGCCAGCATGTGAAAGCACAGACAATCTTCCAGTAAGAGAAACAGAAAGCAGGCAGAGAGTGACGGGTTTAGTTCTCTTACTGACCTCACACAGCATATCATTTCACGCATAGCTCACTAAGCTCCGCAGGGGCCCATATCCAAATCTCCTCCGCCCTGCTTCAGACTCATAATAACAACTTCAACATAAAATCTGTTTGGAGAAGAGGATCTTATAGTACAGGAGGACTGTTAAAATCAATGGGGATCAATTGCAGTTAAGTGTGAACACACTGTGTGTTTCCACAGCACCTGTGGCACTCTTTTGAAAGAAGGTGTTCTCCTTTCAGAATGCAAATGAAATGCCGAAGACAAGATTTAATAATATGAGTCCCTTTGGCTGTCCGCCTGACACAGGAGCTGCTGCCATTAGATAACTCAGTAGTTCTGGCTTAGAGCCGTGATTATAGTCTGGGGGAGCAAAGGTGAAACTATGAAAAAGTTCAAAAGAAGTTCATTTTAGATTTTAAAGACTGAAAAAAGCTCCCAGGATGAGGACTGTATTTACTGTCCAATGACGAAATGATTTTTCGGGGAAGCCCCACCTGATGATTGAGGCTAAATTCAAACTCAAAGATGTAGTGGCGTGCTTTAAAGGTGCTTTCACACCTGGAATTTAATTCATTTTGGTCTAGCAAAGGGAAACAAATTATACACTGATGCATTTTAGTACTGGTCCAGTTTATGTTCATACAGATGTTTTATAAATGGACCAAGAGGTGTATACATAAAATTATGTACTGGAGAGGAGGGCTGTGCCTAACTCAGAATTACATCAGTCAAATCAGATTTGGCTGTTCAATACAAATATTGTACAAAGAAGCAACGTAAATGCACTAACGAGGGATCGGAAACTTGCAACAACTGTTTTTACAGATACTAGATTTAGAACAAAAGCCAGAGACTGTATTATATTAAGCTGATGTAAATTGTAAATTCACCACTTCTCAGCAGAAGAGATTTGTTAAGATTATGTTAACTCAGAGCCTTATGGTGCAAAGCCTCTCCTCCTCTGTGCTCCTGCATCACGTCTGCAGCATGGATGTATTAAGAGACCTGCAGCCGTCAGTTAAGAGCGATCACTCAGCAGCAAAATCTGGGGACGAAAACATCCCCAGAAATACACTGACTAGCAAAAAAAAAAAAACAAAAACCTCTCAACTTGAAGCAATCTCGATCAACTGAGGGGTCTTGTACTAATGATTTGAATCTCTGACTCTCAAGGGGCAGCCCTGGAGACTGACAGTTACCTCATTGATTGGACAATTTCATCGACTGTCATCCTGCATAATCAGAAACTGACAACTGACAGCAATTTATGCAGCGTTTTAATTCCTCTGTGGTTTCTGCTGTTCCAAAGAGCTCCTAAATGACTGATAATGAGCATTATTAGGATTATTAGACTGCAAACCAGACAGAGATGAGATGAAAAAGAACATCTTGCGCAGTAATATTCAGAAGGTTATTACTGTGGCTTCAGTATGTCACACACTTTTTAATGGACTTAATGAAGTAAAACATCCAAGATGGCTCTGCAGATGGCAGCTGCTGCGTTGCACTCTCTAGCCAAGCATGCTGTATATCCACCTACCTCAAGTATATAAAGCAATTACTTAAACTTATCATTTTATATTTATTTCAACACCATTTGCGCTCTGCACCATTCATACACACTGCTGTATATCAAGGGGTGAGGACCAGAGGAGCACAAGTGACATTTTGGGATAAAATGGGTTATATCAAATGAAAGCTATTGATGAGTCATTAAAATCAAAGAATTATTATTGAACATGAAGCTAAACTAAACTAAACTGGGTGAAAAGGGTTTAAATTGCACTCACTCACCTACACAGATGTCAAAATATTGTTCACTAATTAAATTATCATTCACGTATTTAAGAAGTTTTATTGTTAAAGATTAGATTTAGGAAACAAAGACAGGATAAGTACAGTCTTTACTTCTTTTGGCTATCCTGTTGGTCAATTGTAATTTGAGTCTCTCTGGTTCTCACCCAAAAATAAATATTTATATCTCGTCAAATGTTTATTGTAGTCAAATGTTTGTGTTTGTCTTGTCCAGCTTCGTTTACCTTATTTTAAGTTGTGTGTCTATTCTGTGTACACTGAAAGCAACCTGAAACAGACTCAAGCTCCTTGTATGTGCACACATACTTGACCAATGACGCTGATTCTGCCTCTGACAGTGTTTGATACAAGCACACTACTGTTTTAACTGCCTTTGACAGTCTGATCGGAAAAATATTCCAGGACTCCCGCATTGATGCACTTACAGTGCGTGTTACCATGGTTATCCGATAACTTACATAAATCAATCACGTACATGTTTCAGTGCTGCGAAAAGCTTGGGAGCCGAAGTGGAATTCCTCAAAATGTTATATTTTGCATAGACATCAACAAAATGCAAACAAATGTAAAAAGAGTGCATCCCAATTTTGTCAGGCTCCAAAATGTTTAATTTAAAAACTCCGTAAATATGAGGTCAGTCCCTTACCTCCACGTGTGTTTGTTGTATCTTTACATAGGCAATGGAAAACAGATATAACCCAAAACTTCTGTTGAAGCTTTTAAATGTACTGCACCAAGGTCAACATTGGTCAAGTTACAAATGTCTTTTAACTCTTATCATCAACTTAAATTGACTATTTCTGTTACCTAGGCAGCAATTCACTTTACCACTATAGGCTCCAGCAGGTGTCATTATATTGCTCAGCAGGCTATGTATGTTGAAGAGGGAAGAATGTTGCAGCGTTTCTAAACCCTCTAATCTCACAAGCTTAAACTAAAAACCAAATGATAGGCTACATAAAAAAAAACTTCAACTTCTTGCTCAAATAACAAGCGTGCAGGAAAAAAATCATGCTGATTTATGCTGAGAATGACCACCCCCAACGTAGGCGTTTCTACCATCAAAACAAGACGTAACACCTAACTGGATGCATAAATATGTAAGACTGGGTCTCTAGGGCTTTGTTTTTTGATTTGCCATTTCTATGGACACCCATTCCTGCATTTGAGATCAATTAAGGTGCACATAAAAGTTCATGCTGGGAAGGGGCAGCAGGAGGTCATCAGGCAGGGAGGGACAGCAGGGATCTGCTGCTGTTTAATGGTTACAGATGTTTGATCAACCTTGAGAGAAGGATCACACAGCTTCTACAAGATACTGCAGACAGCGGCAGCAAAAACTACCAATTCAACAAATCACATCATACTGACAATGACAAAAACCAAAATAGAAAGAGGTTTAGGTTATTTTGGAGAGGTCTGCCTGTGCACTTTTGCTATCTGAAGCTGCAAGATGTGTGCCAAGCAGACCAGGCAGAAACGAAATTGCAGTTTTTCATGCCGGAACATGAACCAAATTGCACTGTGACGCTGATCTCCACAAACACATCCTCAGCTGTGTCATTTTACTCAGCTCGACAAATAAGCAGATAACAGATATCTGCATATGTGTGCACAATCTTCTCAACAGGAGGACATTTACAGTTCCAGTTTGACCATGGTATTTTGAACTGTAATAAACATATGATGAATTATTCTTTATTAAACTATCCAGAATAATATAAGAATGAAAAGCTCCATCTTAAACACACTTCAGGTAATTTAAGCACATTGTGCTGATAACAGGCCAATTTTTACTTGGAAAAATTGTTTTGAGTAGGCCAACTTCTTCTATAGCTGCCAACAGCCTGCCAACATTCCTAGTTAGAGAAAGGTTGAAAATAAGGCAAAATAAGGCAATGTGCCTGTGGCCCCAGGCCCCCAAATCACTACATCTGCCCCTGGTAATAATAATGTGAGACTCATGGTGAAAAGCCTGTGTCACATGCTTGGAGGATGAGAGCTGGCAACCCTGCAAGTAACTTGTTCAAACATACAAATGATCGTGGTGTTCACATTGACTGGCGGCTTCTGCAGGGCTGCCTGCTGCAATGAGGTCTGTATTTCCACATTTATAAGCACAAATTCCAGTCATGTATGAAGTTGTGCAGCTCCTGCATTGTCGACAACACGGTCCTGCAAATATTTTAAAATAAAATACTTTGTGCTAACAACTAAAGGGATTCTGTCAACAGAGACATTGTCAGAGGACTTTTATTTTGAAACAGAAGTAGGGAGGTTTGAGCAAAACAGACATTGTCATCTCTGCAACAGAGAGCGACTTTTAAACTGAAGTAAAAAGTGGTATAGAGTCAATATAATCATCAAAACACCATTTTCACGGTCTATCTCTGCTGACAACCGCGCGCAGCACACGGAAAGAATCGGCAGGCCACAATTTCTCTAGATGTGCCGCGACTGACAGGCAGCTGAGACACACCAGAGCACTGCTCTCACAGGCAGAGTGGATGGAGGTTTGGCACTGCTCTCGCACTGCTGGAGTGAACCCATGGATCTGCCTATTTATCCAGTACCCAATCCAGCTATTTTGTCAAAATCGGGACCAATATCCGATCTTAATATCGGATCGGTGCATCCCTATCAAAGACTCCTCGGTTCTGATTGGTGGATTATAGAAAATGCCATTACAAAGAAGAGGAAGAACATGATTTTTGTTCCCACTCTGTGGCGATAGTGACACTTTCAGATAATATAACAAAAAGTTTAATTTATAAAAGTTACCAACTGTAGCTTTAATGCTGTCTGTATGTGGGTGTGAGTTGAGGTTGATTTATCTCCAGCTCGCACTTTTACCCTTTTAATTTATTTGAAAGCCGCTCTGTTGTATAGGTGAAGATACTACATCCTTGTACGCACAGAGATATAAAATATATACACACTGCACACACACACACACAAACTATATAGCAAAGCTTGAACCACATTCATCACTGTTGATCGATTATGAGTCTTACTTGAATGAGATTTTTCTTACTCAGATGGATCAGGTTTGGGTGCTAAAATCCGACAGCATCATTTCACACACACATTCCAGCACATTTAGAATGAACTGTGCATCCAAGAGGTACAGAACCATGCATCACAGATAATAAATGACTGCAGGTTCCTCAGACCAGGAGAGATAAATGAGCACTGTCAGCATGTTTATCTGGAAAGTTCCTGAAACTGACCAATGTTACTCTGCAGCTCCAGTTCACGGCAACTGCGAAAACCTCATTACTATCATATTCGTCACCAACACTGTATACATTCACAAACATCATGGGTATGCCACAATCTTTTTCATTTTACAAGAACAGCTTTCTAAATGACAGAAGGAAGCAACATAGCACTTCGTCATTTCAGGAGCAGCAACAGCCATACAGGCATAACCATGAAACATAAAGAAACCATTTACTGTCTGTCTGCAGGTGATGGGGCATTTCCTGTGATGTACAACTGTGTGCCACCATCCATCACGCAGTCGTTACAGTGTAGCACAACATGTTGGACTGGAATTGCATCTGGCCAGACTGATTGTGAGCAAACTCCTCAGTGAGTAAAGATACTTTATGTCTCTGGCCTCACTGAAGGTCAGCACGAGGTTCTCCTCTCATAATAAAACCATTCTCTGCAAACGAGTGGAGGTGCATATGGAGAATGGGGAGTGGGGATGCCAGATGAATTCATGTCTCATATGTTGATAATGATAATGACAGGGTCAGTTTCTCCATTACCATCAATCACGATGACTGTAATGCTGATTAGATGTCAATGTGTGCTTCTGGTGGTCTCTTAAGACTGAAGATGGAAGACAAGGAGTAAACACAGACTGACCAGAGTTTCAAGGCCTCTTCTCTTACTTACTCTCATCCTGATATCAGGTTGCAGTATGTGCACCTGCTGCCTCTCAAAGCAACTCCTATCCCCAAAGCAAGAGGTCGATGCATTCGAAGGGAGGATACAGTGAGGGAATTGAGAATTTGCAAAGCAAAGCCAATATTGATCTGCTTATTGGGAGAAGCATAACAGGTGAAAACAAAGTTTTTCATGACCATAACCATAACCAAATTTTGAGATTTTGGATTATTATGCATCTTAACATTTCAGACTAGGGACAAAAAATACCCCAAATACTCATTCCAGTGTATATTTTTGTTCAGATTTCTGTTCTGGAAATTTATGCCAAACAGGACATATTTAATTAGATGATGCAAAATTTGCATATTTAAACATACAATTTCACAATTGTCCACAAATAGATCATCTCCGCACACTGTCCTACTTGAAATAAATTTTATTTGAATACCAAAAGTTTTGGTTCTTTGACCCTCATCAGGTGAATCTTTACCTGCTGAAGGTCTAAGTATGGAAATGTTGTGTATTTAAATAAAGTTTATTGCCAGTGATAGGCAAGAAAACTTTTAGGACAAAAAGATAATTGTCTAAGAAATCAACTGTGGAAGTTTCATTGTGAGATCTACTAGTGAAAATGTTAACCTTACTCACCTGTAGAGTCTTATTTTTGGTGTTTTGGTCGAATAGAATTTTACAATACATATCTTAAAAGACCATTTTCTCAAAATCTGTTTTTTCTCATACTCTGAGCCAGAAATCTCCACCTCAGTCACACTTTCGTATACCAAACTTTCCAGTTTATTCCTATTTATATTCTGAAGGTTTTTACAGAGAGGTTTGTTCATATATAATTCATAGCCTGATTTATATAACAAATTATTCCTAAAAACATGGTGAAAATTGACTTTTCTTTTTTATAGCTGTTGGCAGTATTTACTGATTTATGGAGTGATACAAAAAGATATCCAAACATCCTTCTGTAAAAACGCCTGTCGTTGAGATAAAACAAGAATTTCAAAGCTGACTTTATTCAATGTTTAGATCTCTGTTATAAAAAATGATTTAGTATAATTAAGCATAAAATATCAGAAAACTTCAGAAAAAATAATTGTGTTGAAGTAATCAACTGAGGAAGATCCATGGTGATATTTATTAGAAATTTAAACCAATTCACCTGTAATGTATTTTTTTTTATTTGTTTAGAAACATATGGAATTTTACAATGCAAATCTTCAAAGGCCATTTTCTCAAAGTGATTTTTTTTACATACTCAGACATTTTAGTAGCACTTACATGCAACAATCTTTCATTGTTTCATTGTGATATCTATACCTGTTAGTTTAAAATTTTTTACTCATATTCTTCTTACTTTGTTTCCTTCCCTTCTTTCCTTATGTTTGGTTGCTTCTCAACAACTACTATTGTTGTTGTATTCGCTTGTATGAATGATTTTGCAACATAGGCTTCATATTTTTTTACTCTAATTTATATCTCTTGAATTGTGTTGTCCAAAAAATAAACAAAAAAAGAAAGAAATGTCAGTAGTGCAACAATTCATTGTAACTGATGATAATAACAAGTGTGTTGTGCCAAATACCGTGAAATTGTGATATTTTCTGACTAAAACAGAAGCTTGGGCTTTAAACTATTAAGAAACTTAAAAGTTTTACATCCAATTGTATAATAAGGTTTTTAGACTTCCAACACATACTTCATTTTCGGGTTGTATGCTGTATTTTTGAAAGGTTAGCTCACTGGTATGATATAGGTAATTATATGTATATTATATGCGTATGATATCTGTAATTCAATATAAAATGTCTTAAAATACCATTCTGGTTTCTCCATCAAGAGCACAAAAACCCAACACTGTGTTTCCAACCTGCAGGTATGCTGGACTGAGACGTCAGCAGGTGATGTAAGTTTTGGGAGGAAAACACCGGGGTTCCACCAGTGTAATCCATAATACACTAATATGTAAACTAAAGCCCCCAAGCCATGTTCACATTACAGTATAGCATTTTTTCAGCTGCTGAAATTCAAGGTGCGGCTGACAGCAAGAGCTGACATCAGGAGAGTTTTATTATTCTGATAGACATTTTACTGCCTGAGGTTGATAAACAGGAGGAGAGTAAACATCCATCTGTGTTGCTAAAACCTTCTGTTACTTCTGCACTTTGGCAATAAGGTTTGTGTGGATGTGAAAGAGTATTTATCTTTTTAGCTAATTTTGCTGAGTTAGATGGTCCAAAGAAACATGATTCTTGTAGGGGCCACTCTAAATATGGAAGGTATCGTTAAAAAAAAAAAAAAAAAAAAAAAAAAAAGATACCCGGCTGCGGCTCAGAGAAATCAGAAGATCAGCAATTAGGCATCATGTCCAAGTATCTGTGGGCAAGATACTGAACCCCAAATTGGTCGTGATGCTGCGTCATCATAATGTGCGTGCATGTGAATGGTTACTGAGTCGCAGGTAGCACCACAAATGGTAGCCTCAGCCACCAGTGTGTGAATGGGTGAATGTGACATGTAGTGTGAAAGCACCTTGACTGGACAAAAGACTAGAAAAGCCCTATACAAGAACAGTACATTTACCATTTACAAATATCGGTACCCTTGAAGTGATACTGATACCAAAAGAGTGCTTTATTTGATTACATAATGTGACTTGATTGCAATGTAGAAAAGCCATACTTTCAAACTATTTTGTGCTGTCTCAGTGTGCTAAACTACACACACACACACACACACACGCAACACACGGCTGATGATACTTAACAGTTATTAATACGTTTAATGACAGAGTCAAGCTGTTTTTTTGTTGAGTTTGTTGTGAGTATAGACTGAATAATAAAGATGAACGACATGACAGCTCACCAAAAGTGAAGCCAAAACATCTATATCGCCCCCTGGTGGCCGGCTGCAGTATAGGTCATTAAACTAACACTGCCTCCATGTTAGCGGATGGGACGTGGGACAAACTAAAAATTCAGAGTGCGGGTCAAATAAATGTTTCTAAACGATGGTTTCAATCGTTCTAAGTAGTTCTTATTTGAATGTGTTTGTTTTTAACTATTTGATGCTATAAAACGGGGATTTGATTAACAGCTGTGCGTGTCAATTGGTGTGCTCGTGATCAATGCAGGCTGGATGGACTGCAATTACTCGATACCGCAGAGATCGCTACTGCACAGACTCTGCCTCCAAATGGCTGACCAGGGCAAGACGGCAGCACACGTATCCAGGATATTTGGGCTTTATTTTGTATAGTGGGAGGAAGTGAAGACGTGTCATCCATCTTTAGATACAGTCTTTGTGTCCAAATCTCAAGCTTGAGTGTCAATTAGTGAGACCAGGAGTGGGAGGGGAGATTCACTGTGCTCATGGGAGGAGTTTAGGGAGGAGGCAGGTGATATAATGGCTGGGTGTGTTTTGTGCAAATCCCTTATAAATGACCATGCTGCAGTAAGTTTACTTTAATTTGCTCTGCCTAATTGTTTTAGTTGACTAATTTTTTAAATCCTATGATTGTCTACTTGCTAAGCATACTAATTTAATATGTGTATCCCACATTCTACCAGATTGTGAAGTATCGTTTTGGAGCAGTGTAATACACTTACCTGTGAGATAAATTCAAACTCAGTGAGTAATGCTGTGCTGTCTATGAATAAGACCCTGTTGAAGGCTTTTGGAATCCCTCTTTAGAAAGTGCATGCATTAAGTACTACCTACTATAAGTACTACCTACTCATGGTATGCTTGGCAGTGTATTGATTTATGTTTGTTTATTGTACAGAAAAAAATCATCCATACTTTAATTCATTTATTCTCCTCCTGCAATAAATGGTAAAATGACTCTTGTATCCTTGTGTTTGAATGTGCACAGCAGCTGGAAGTTCTGATGTTAGTCACTGCTGCTTTGTTAGCTCGTGCTTACCGGGCAGCTGTTGAACTGTCCGTTCATCTAAGGAGGAGAGCAGCTCTGGAGAAATGAGAAGAATGTTTGAAGTACTGGCTTATTTCAGACGACACCTTAATGGTATTGAGTACCAATAGCCAGCCCTATCTCTGACTGAAGATTAATTATTAGTCAGCCACTTTATTGAAGACAATATTGATGCAGACACTCTATTCGATGTCTTGCGTGCTCTTGAGTGCACATAGAATATAGGTTTTATTAAAAGGGAAAACGACTCTGTGATGATCAGTAGTGTTCCTGCCACAGCACTCCTATAATGTTCACATTTTGACATTGCTGTTTTTAAAATGAGCTTCTTCGTGCAAGTTTAGCAAAATGGGCCACACATGAACCCTAAATACATTAAAAAACACTATCCTAGGGCGACCTCTAGCTCACCTGCTAGAGTGTGTGCCCCATATGCCGAGGCCTTTGCAGTGGCCCGGGTTCGATTCCAGCCTGTGGCCCTTTGCTGCGTGTCATTCTCCCTCTCTCTCCCACATTTCCTGTCATTCCACAGCTGTCCTATCAATAAAGGGAAAAAATCACCCCAAAATAATCTTAAAAAAAAAAAACACTATCCCATTGTTACAAAGCATCCATAACAGAATGGGGGTTCAGTCCCTGTATACACTCAACTAGGTATGAACAGCATTACTTTCATTGCAGGTAGAGTGTAGCGAATGGACTTTGAATGTGACTAAAAATAAAATAAAATAAAAACTAGAAAGCCTTATAAAATAAACATAACATGATATATCACATTTCCTGCCAAATAGCCCAGCTTCATTACCTGAGAACAGCGTGTGTTTATCTCGGTTTTAATACAGCCTGTGACTGTGGATAGTCTGAAATTGTCATTCTGGTAATTTTGTCCGTATCCTCTCAGAGAACGAGGGATTATTGTTGCAGGAAATCCCACAGGAGAAATGATGCACATAAAGGCCAGCAGCAAATACCAAGCCAACTCATATTAAAAAATGTTTCATCTCATACCCCTCGATGATGTGGCTATCATTTCTCTTTCCCAACCCTGTGTCTGTGTAAACTGATTATACCATTGTTTATACACTATACAACACAGTATAAAAGTGCACATACTCTAAAGGAAACACTGCAGCACATGGATACACAGAATTTTTACATACCCACATGCACGAGGAATTACACATATTGCTATACAGCAGAAAAAAGCTACAGACTAATGTAAAAAAAAAAAATTGTAAAGTAAATCA